>NW_026947260.1:0-255527 GCF_030014385.1 Trichomycterus rosablanca
GACACCGATTTACTGTTCTGTTCCTTTATTTTTTATTGTTATTTTTTAACATTACACACACTGCCAATTGCCTGTGTGTGTGTGTGTGTGTGTGTGTGTGTGTGTGTGTGTCTGTGTCTGTGTCTGTGTGTGTGTGTGTGTGTGTGTGTGTGTCCACGTACTCGGCCCATGAATCTCATTCTGATACCAGGGGTTACCATTCGTGTTCTTGAACGATTATTGCATTTTTGTGCTTATCATATGTTTTGTTTTGTTTTTTTTGTGTGTGTGTTGTGTGTCATAGGTTCGTGGTCTCGTGGATGTGTGGGTCGTGTGCTGCCCACCTCGGCCACGGACGGATCTTCTGCTCCAAGTCTGACTCGGATCATGTCCTGCTGAAATAAATAAATAAAAGGTAGGCAAATAGTTAGACATACACATGGATTGATGGATGCTTTACTGATCCCCAAGGAAATAAAAGTCCCTGTGGTACAATACAACACACATCATTGACATTACAAACCAGCAAAAAGGACATGTTTGAGTTTCAACCAATGGGATTCCAAACATTTGCATACGGCCAATAGGAGAGCAGACATTTGCATACTGCTACCTCCAGCCAATAGGAGAGCAAAGATTAGCATACGTCTCATTTCAATGCCACTAATTTGAATGCCGCCTCTGGTTTTAACTCTTAACCCTATGAGCAAAACCCTAACCACGCCCCCAATCCAAGGCCTAACCCCAAGCTAACCCCAGACTTACTGAAAGCTGGCACCTGCTGTTTAGGTTAGGAACTGCATCTAACCCCACATGAAATTAAGAAACCCAAATGAAAGGGCACATTTTCTGCATAATTGCACAGCTTGTAACCCTTGTAACCAATCATGGCTACATCTCTGTAGCAAGCTTTAGGAGCTGAGAAATCGATCCAAGTTTGAATTAGGGCCTGTTTATGTAGCTGCAGACAGTTCTCTTGTCCTTTATGTTCCACGTTTCCTTAATTTTAACCATAACCTAATCCCTAATTATTCTAACCCCAACCTCAATAAACCTAATCTTAACCATTACCTAATCCCTAATTATTCTAACCCCAACCTCAATAAACCTAATCTTAACCATTACCTAATCCCTAATTACTCTAACCCCAACCTCAATAAACCTAATCTTAACCATTACCTAATCCCTAATTACTCTAACCCCAACCTCAATAAACCTAATCTTAACCATAACCTCATTCCTAATTATTCCAACCCCAACCTCAATAAGCCTAATCTTAACCATAACCTAATCCCTAATTACTCTAACCCCAACCTCAATAAACCTAATCTTAACCATTACCTAATCCCTAATTACTCTAACCCCAACCTCAATAAACCTAATCTTAACCATAACCTAATCTTAACCATCACCTAATCCCTAATTACTCTAACCCCAACCTCAATAAACCTAATCTTAACCATCACCTAATCCCTAATTACTCTAACCCCAACCTCAATAAACCTAATCTTAACCATAACCTCATTTCTAATTATTCCAACCCCAACCTCAATAAGCCTAATCTTAACCATAACCTAATCCCTAATTATTCTAACCCCAACCTCAATAGACTCATCTCAACGATGACCTTACCCCAATTATTTACCATAACCCAACCCCTAATTACTCTAACCCTAAGCTTAATAAACCTAATTTCAACCCAATTCCCAATTATTCCCGTATCTCGGACGCCTTTAGGACCAGGGTCACGGGGCTCCGATATGTCGCTCGTGCCTACGCGCGGTCCGTCGTACTCTGGTCCGGTGGGCCTACGACATCCGGTTCCCTCGCGGGACCTCCGCACGTCGTCTGGGGCCTGACGACTACTCGCGTACGCGTCGGGGCCCGTGTCTCGGCCGCCTTTCGGACCACGGTGACGGGGCTCCGATATGTCGCTCGTGGCCGGGCCCCCTCCGACGTGCTCGGTTTCGGTGCGCCTACGTCCTACGGTTCCGCCGCGGGACCCCGAAACGTGGTTTTTTGGGCCTACTCGCGTACGCGTCGGGGGCCCGTATCTCGGCCGTCTTTCCACGCGGGACCGCGGGGCTCCGATATGTCGCTGGTAGGTTGGACCTGCACGCCCTGTGCGATTTTGGAGGTCCTACGACGTTTCTTCGAATTTTCCCGATTATTTGACTGAGTGTAGACTAGGGTCAGATCGGCCGCATTCTCTTAATCCGGGAACCTTGCACCATATGGTCGCTGCTTCCCGGCTTAAGGATCTGACCTCTGCAGGGCATGTTCGGAACTGCATCGACATTAAGAAAAGGAAATAAGAAACCCGATGAAACGGCACATTTTCCAGTGTTAGTGCACAGCTTGAAGTTTGTTCTTCTGACCAATCGTTGCTACATCTATGCTGTAGCAGCCTCAAGAGCTGAGAAATCCCATTTTGAATGAATTAAAAGTCAATCGGCGTCTATCCCAGTGGGTTCGGACACCAGCTCTGAATATCCTTCATGAACATAATATCATTGTATGTTGTGTTTGTCTGGATTGAGCTTTTTACATGAAATTATTTACACACTTTATGAACAGATTTTGGAAAGCTCTTTCACTTTGCATTGGAAACACTACATTTCAAGCCGACCACTTCTCCCTGCTCACAGCTGGAAACGCACCGCTCGTTTTTAACCCTCTGCTGCCATCTACTGGACGTTTTCGGTTACAACGTCCTCATGTACTTTTAGAAGTCATACAGCACCAGTTTGTAGGACTTTCAAGGTAGAATGAACCACCTCGTACCCCCCCAACGACACCAGCTATCTTTTTTTGTACCCCCACTGCCTAATTACTTTTACTGGGCTCCAATCTTTAAGTCAGAAGAATGTCAACCGATTTTTGTACCTCATTACAAAACAAACCCCAAGCTAACCCCAGACTTACTGCAAGGTGGCACCTGCTGTTTAGGTTAGGAACTGCATCTAACCCCAAGCTAACCCCAGACTTACTGAAAGCTGGCACCTGCTGTTTAGGTTAGGAACTGCATCTAACCCCAAGCTAACCCCAGACTTACTGAAAGCTGGCACCTGCTGTTTAGGTTAGGAACTGCATCTAACCCCAAGCTAACCCCAGACTTACTGCAAGGTGGCACCTGCTGTTTAGGTTAGGAACTGCATCTAACCCCAAGCTAACCCCAGACTTACTGAAAGCTGGCACCTGCTGTTTAGGTTAGGAACTGCATCTAACCCCACATGAAATTAAGAAACCCAAATGAAAGGGCACATTTTCTGCATAATTGCACAGCTTGTAACCCTTGTAACCAATCATGGCTACATCTCTGTAGCAAGCTTTAGGAGCTGAGAAATCGATCCAAGTTTGAATTAGGGCCTGTTTATGTAGCTGCAGACAGTTCTCTTGTCCTTTATGTTCCACGTTTCCTTAATCTTAACCATCACCTAATCCCTAATTACTCTAACCCCAACCTCAATAAACCTAATCTTAACCATCACCTAATCCCTAATTACTCTAACCCCAACCTCAATAAACCTAATCTTAACCATAACCTCATTCCTAATTATTCCAACCCCAACCTCAATAAGCCTAATCTTAACCATAACCGAATCCCTAATTACTCTAACCCCAACCTCAATAGACTCATCTCAACGATGACCTTACCCCAATTATTTACCATGACCCAACCCCTAATTACTCTAACCCTAAGCTTAATAAACCTAATTTCAACCCAATTCCCAATTATTCCAACCCCAACCACAATAAACTCCATTTCAACCATAACCCAACTCCCAATTATTCTAACCCTAATCCTAATAAACCTTCCAACTAGAACCTAACCTTCATTTACACTGTCCCCAATCACAATAAATGAAATTTCAATTATAGTTCAGTCCATAATTATATCAACTCTAACCTTAATAAACCTAATTACAACTTCAACCCAATTTCCAAGTACTTTAAATTCAATACACTGAAGCTCTACTACAACCTAATCTTTGATCATCCTAGCCCTGACCCCAAATAAACTGAATTTTAACCGCAATCTAATCACCCATCATCCTAACCCCAATTTAGATTAAAACTAGACTGACTACAACCCACCCTACCTACAATTAATTCAACTTCGACCTCAATAGATATATTTCTAACCCTGACCTACCTTAACCACCTTGACCATAAATTATACAATATAATTGATTGACCTAAAACATAATTTAAAATGGAAACCCCCAAAATCAATCGATATCCTATGTAATATTAATGAAATAAAAAAGGAATAAGGAAAAAAAGGTTATACCACAAGAGGGACACCTGAGGGCGCCACAGTCAACATGAAGTCCTCGAGGATGTTTGGGTATGGATATGGACGTTTGTGTAATATTTTTTGCCACAAGCAAACCAAGAATACACACCGTAGAGAAGTTTAAAGAGCCAAGCGCGCTGAGAACACGACGGTAAACACTTTACAACATGTGTACATAACTAAACATATACTAACACCTAACTACCAGTTTATTAACAATGAATTAATACATCGACTGATAGTGAGTGCATCATGAATTATTGATGAATTAATGATATGTATACATTAACAAATTAATGAGTGACATATGAATAGACTAGGGTTAAATTGGGCCTATTCGGTGCGTACTCTCTCTTAAGCTGGGAAGCCTCGACTTCCCGGCTTGACGGAATCCTAAGGCACCGCTCATTTTTGATCCTCTGCTGCCATCTTTTGGAATAGTCATGCCACATCACTTAGTATGATTTCAGGTTTTTCAACAGCTCATATTCCAAAAAATACCAAACCTTGGCTACCTGATAAGTCAGAAGAATGTCAACCGAACTGTTCACATCTTGTTCAATCGATTCAGGTACTTTACTGTTCTGTTCCTTTATTTTTTATTGTTATTTTTTAACATTACACACACTGCCAATTGCCTGTGTGTGTGTGTGTGTGTGTGTGTGTGTGTCTGTGTCTGTGTCTGTGTGTGTGTGTGTGTGTGTGTGTGTCCACGTACTCGGCCCATGAATCTCATTCTGATACCAGGGGTTACCATTCGTGTTCTTGAACGATTATTGCATTTTTGTGCTTATCATATGTTTTGTTTTGTTTTTTTTGTGTGTGTGTTGTGTGTCATAGGTTCGTGGTCTCGTGGATGTGTGGGTCGTGTGCTGCCCACCTCGGCCACGGACGGATCTTCTGCTCCAAGTCTGACTCGGATCATGTCCTGCTGAAATAAATAAATAAAAGGTAGGCAAATAGTTAGACATACACATGGATTGATGGATGCTTTACTGATCCCCAAGGAAATAAAAGTCCCTGTGGTACAATACAACACACATCATTGACATTACAAACCAGCAAAAAGGACATGTTTGAGTTTCAACCAATGGGATTCCAAACATTTGCATACGGCCAATAGGAGAGCAGACATTTGCATACTGCTACCTCCAGCCAATAGGAGAGCAAAGATTAGCATACGTCTCATTTCAATGCCACTAATTTGAATGCCGCCTCTGGTTTTAACTCTTAACCTATGAGCAAAACCCTAACCACGCCCCCAATCCAAGGCCTAACCCCAAGCTAACCCCAGACTTACTGAAAGCTGGCACCTGCTGTTTAGGTTAGGAACTGCATCTAACCCCAAGCTAACCCCAGACTTACTGAAAGCTGGCACCTGCTGTTTAGGTTAGGAACTGCATCTAACCCCAAGCTAACCCCAGACTTACTGAAAGCTGGCACCTGCTGTTTAGGTTAGGAACTGCATCTAACCCCAAGCTAACCCCAGACTTACTGAAAGCTGGCACCTGCTGTTTAGGTTAGGAACTGCATCTAACCCCAAGCTAACCCCAGACTTACTGAAAGCTGGCACCTGCTGTTTAGGTTAGGAACTGCATCTAACCCCACATGAAATTAAGAAACCCAAATGAAAGGGCACATTTTCTGCATAATTGCACAGCTTGTAACCCTTGTAACCAATCATGGCTACATCTCTGTAGCAAGCTTTAGGAGCTGAGAAATCGATCCAAGTTTGAATTAGGGCCTGTTTATGTAGCTGCAGACAGTTCTCTTGTCCTTTATGTTCCACGTTTCCTTAATCTTAACCATCACCTAATCCCTAATTACTCTAACCCCAACCTCAATAAACCTAATCTTAACCATCACCTAATCCCTAATTACTCTAACCCCAACCTCAATAAACCTAATCTTAACCATAACCTCATTCCTAATTATTCCAACCCCAACCTCAATAAGCCTAATCTTAACCATAACCTAATCCCTAATTACTCTAACCCCAACCTCAATAAACCTAATCTTAACCATCACCTAATCCCTAATTACTCTAACCCCAACCTCAATAAACCTAATCTTAACCATCACCTAATCCCTAATTACTCTAACCCCAACCTCAATAAACCTAATCTTAACCATAACCTCATTCCTAATTATTCCAACCCCAACCTCAATAAGCCTAATCTTAACCATAACCTAATCCCTAATTACTCTAACCCCAACCTCAATAGACTCATCTCAACGATGACCTTACCCCAATTATTTACCATAACCCAACCCCTAATTACTCTAACCCTAAGCTTAATAAACCTAATTTCAACCCAATTCCCAATTATTCCAACCCCAACCACAATAAACTCCATTTCAACCATAACCCAACTCCCAATTATTCTAACCCTAATCCTAATAAACCTTCCAACTAGAACCTAACCTTCATTTACACTGTCCCCAATCACAATAAATGAAATTTCAATTATAGTTCAGTCCATAATTATATCAACTCTAACCTTAATAAACCTAATTACAACTTCAACCCAATTTCCAAGTACTTTAAATTCAATACACTGAAGCTCTACTACAACCTAATCTTTGATCATCCTAGCCCTGACCCCAAATAAACTGAATTTTAACCGCAATCTAATCACCCATCATCCTAACCCCAATTTAGATTAAAACTAGACTGACTACAACCCACCCTACCTACAATTAATTCAACTTCGACCTCAATAGATATATTTCTAACCCTGACCTACCTTAACCACCTTGACCATAAATTATACAATATAATTGATTGACCTAAAACATAATTTAAAATGGAAACCCCCAAAATCAATCGATATCCTATGTAATATTAATGAAATAAAAAAGGAATAAGGAAAAAAAGGTTATACCACAAGAGGGACACCTGAGGGCGCCACAGTCAACATGAAGTCCTCGAGGATGTTTGGGTATGGATATGGACGTTTGTGTAATATTTTTTGCCACAAGCAAACCAAGAATACACACCGTAGAGAAGTTTAAAGAGCCAAGCGCGCTGAGAACACGACGGTAAACACTTTACAACATGTGTACATAACTAAACATATACTAACACCTAACTACCAGTTTATTAACAATGAATTAATACATCGACTGATAGTGAGTGCATCATGAATTATTGATGAATTAATGATATGTATACATTAACAAATTAATGAGTGACATATGAATAGACTAGGGTTAAATTGGGCCTATTCGGTGCGTACTCTCTCTTAAGCTGGGAAGCCTCGACTTCCCGGCTTGACGGAATCCTAAGGCACCGCTCATTTTTGATCCTCTGCTGCCATCTTTTGGAATAGTCATGCCACATCACTTAGTATGATTTCAGGTTTTTCAACAGCTCGTATTCCAAAAAATACCAAACCTTGGCTACCTGATAAGTCAGAAGAATGTCAACCGAACTGTTCACATCTTGTTCAATCGATTCAGGTACTTTACTGTTCTGTTCCTTTATTTTTTATTGTTATTTTTTAACATTACACACACTGCCAATTGCCTGTGTGTGTGTGTGTGTGTGTGTGTGTGTGTGTGTGTGTGTGTCTGTGTCTGTGTCTGTGTGTGTGTGTGTGTGTGTGTGTGTCCACGTACTCGGCCCATGAATCTCATTCTGATACCAGGGGTTACCATTCGTGTTCTTGAACGATTATTGCATTTTTGTGCTTATCATATGTTTTGTTTTGTTTTTTTTGTGTGTGTGTTGTGTGTCATAGGTTCGTGGTCTCGTGGATGTGTGGGTCGTGTGCTGCCCACCTCGGCCACGGACGGATCTTCTGCTCCAAGTCTGACTCGGATCATGTCCTGCTGAAATAAATAAATAAAAGGTAGGCAAATAGTTAGACATACACATGGATTGATGGATGCTTTACTGATCCCCAAGGAAATAAAAGTCCCTGTGGTACAATACAACACACATCATTGACATTACAAACCAGCAAAAAGGACATGTTTGAGTTTCAACCAATGGGATTCCAAACATTTGCATACGGCCAATAGGAGAGCAGACATTTGCATACTGCTACCTCCAGCCAATAGGAGAGCAAAGATTAGCATACGTCTCATTTCAATGCCACTAATTTGAATGCCGCCTCTGGTTTTAACTCTTAACCTATGAGCAAAACCCTAACCACGCCCCCAATCCAAGGCCTAACCCCAAGCTAACCCCAGACTTACTGAAAGCTGGCACCTGCTGTTTAGGTTAGGAACTGCATCTAACCCCAAGCTAACCCCAGACTTACTGAAAGCTGGCACCTGCTGTTTAGGTTAGGAACTGCATCTAACCCCAAGCTAACCCCAGACTTACTGAAAGCTGGCACCTGCTGTTTAGGTTAGGAACTGCATCTAACCCCAAGCTAACCCCAGACTTACTGAAAGCTGGCACCTGCTGTTTAGGTTAGGAACTGCATCTAACCCCAAGCTAACCCCAGACTTACTGAAAGCTGGCACCTGCTGTTTAGGTTAGGAACTGCATCTAACCCCACATGAAATTAAGAAACCCAAATGAAAGGGCACATTTTCTGCATAATTGCACAGCTTGTAACCCTTGTAACCAATCATGGCTACATCTCTGTAGCAAGCTTTAGGAGCTGAGAAATCGATCCAAGTTTGAATTAGGGCCTGTTTATGTAGCTGCAGACAGTTCTCTTGTCCTTTATGTTCCACGTTTCCTTAATCTTAACCATCACCTAATCCCTAATTACTCTAACCCCAACCTCAATAAACCTAATCTTAACCATCACCTAATCCCTAATTACTCTAACCCCAACCTCAATAAACCTAATCTTAACCATAACCTCATTCCTAATTATTCCAACCCCAACCTCAATAAGCCTAATCTTAACCATAACCTAATCCCTAATTACTCTAACCCCAACCTCAATAAACCTAATCTTAACCATCACCTAATCCCTAATTACTCTAACCCCAACCTCAATAAACCTAATCTTAACCATCACCTAATCCCTAATTACTCTAACCCCAACCTCAATAAACCTAATCTTAACCATAACCTCATTCCTAATTATTCCAACCCCAACCTCAATAAGCCTAATCTTAACCATAACCTAATCCCTAATTACTCTAACCCCAACCTCAATAGACTCATCTCAACGATGACCTTACCCCAATTATTTACCATAACCCAACCCCTAATTACTCTAACCCTAAGCTTAATAAACCTAATTTCAACCCAATTCCCAATTATTCCAACCCCAACCACAATAAACTCCATTTCAACCATAACCCAACTCCCAATTATTCTAACCCTAATCCTAATAAACCTTCCAACTAGAACCTAACCTTCATTTACACTGTCCCCAATCACAATAAATGAAATTTCAATTATAGTTCAGTCCATAATTATATCAACTCTAACCTTAATAAACCTAATTACAACTTCAACCCAATTTCCAAGTACTTTAAATTCAATACACTGAAGCTCTACTACAACCTAATCTTTGATCATCCTAGCCCTGACCCCAAATAAACTGAATTTTAACCGCAATCTAATCACCCATCATCCTAACCCCAATTTAGATTAAAACTAGACTGACTACAACCCACCCTACCTACAATTAATTCAACTTCGACCTCAATAGATATATTTCTAACCCTGACCTACCTTAACCACCTTGACCATAAATTATACAATATAATTGATTGACCTAAAACATAATTTAAAATGGAAACCCCCAAAATAAATCGATATCCTATGTAATATTAATGAAATAAAAAAGGAATAAGGAAAAAAAGGTTATACCACAAGAGGGACACCTGAGGGCGCCACAGTCAACATGAAGTCCTCGAGGATGTTTGGGTATGGATATGGACGTTTGTGTAATATTTTTTGCCACAAGCAAACCAAGAATACACACCGTAGAGAAGTTTAAAGAGCCAAGCGCGCTGAGAACACGACGGTAAACACTTTACAACATGTGTACATAACTAAACATATACTAACACCTAACTACCAGTTTATTAACAATGAATTAATACATCGACTGATAGTGAGTGCATCATGAATTATTGATGAATTAATGATATGTATACATTAACAAATTAATGAGTGACATATGAATAGACTAGGGTTAAATTGGGCCTATTCGGTGCGTACTCTCTCTTAAGCTGGGAAGCCTCGACTTCCCGGCTTGACGGAATCCTAAGGCACCGCTCATTTTTGATCCTCTGCTGCCATCTTTTGGAATAGTCATGCCACATCACTTAGTATGATTTCAGGTTTTTCAACAGCTCGTATTCCAAAAAATACCAAACCTTGGCTACCTGATAAGTCAGAAGAATGTCAACCGAACTGTTCACATCTTGTTCAATCGATTCAGGTACTTTACTGTTCTGTTCCTTTATTTTTTATTGTTATTTTTTAACATTACACACACTGCCAATTGCCTGTGTGTGTGTGTGTGTGTGTGTGTGTGTGTGTGTGTGTGTGTCTGTGTCTGTGTCTGTGTGTGTGTGTGTGTGTGTGTGTGTCCACGTACTCGGCCCATGAATCTCATTCTGATACCAGGGGTTACCATTCGTGTTCTTGAACGATTATTGCATTTTTGTGCTTATCATATGTTTTGTTTTGTTTTTTTTGTGTGTGTGTTGTGTGTCATAGGTTCGTGGTCTCGTGGATGTGTGGGTCGTGTGCTGCCCACCTCGGCCACGGACGGATCTTCTGCTCCAAGTCTGACTCGGATCATGTCCTGCTGAAATAAATAAATAAAAGGTAGGCAAATAGTTAGACATACACATGGATTGATGGATGCTTTACTGATCCCCAAGGAAATAAAAGTCCCTGTGGTACAATACAACACACATCATTGACATTACAAACCAGCAAAAAGGACATGTTTGAGTTTCAACCAATGGGATTCCAAACATTTGCATACGGCCAATAGGAGAGCAGACATTTGCATACTGCTACCTCCAGCCAATAGGAGAGCAAAGATTAGCATACGTCTCATTTCAATGCCACTAATTTGAATGCCGCCTCTGGTTTTAACTCTTAACCTAACCCTAACCCTAACCCTAACCCTAACCCTAACCCTAACCCTAACCCCAGACTTACTGAAAGCTGGCACCTGCTGTTTAGGTTAGGAACTGCATCTAACCCCAAGCTAACCCCAGACTTACTGAAAGCTGGCACCTGCTGTTTAGGTTAGGAACTGCATCTAACCCCAAGCTAACCCCAGACTTACTGAAAGCTGGCACCTGCTGTTTAGGTTAGGAACTGCATCTAACCCCACATGAAATTAAGAAACCCAAATGAAAGGGCACATTTTCTGCATAATTGCACAGCTTGTAACCCTTGTAACCAATCATGGCTACATCTCTGTAGCAAGCTTTAGGAGCTGAGAAATCGATCCAAGTTTGAATTAGGGCCTGTTTATGTAGCTGCAGACAGTTCTCTTGTCCTTTATGTTCCACGTTTCCTTAATCTTAACCATCACCTAATCCCTAATTACTCTAACCCCAACCTCAATAAACCTAATCTTAACCATCACCTAATCCCTAATTACTCTAACCCCAACCTCAATAAACCTAATCTTAACCATAACCTCATTCCTAATTATTCCAACCCCAACCTCAATAAGCCTAATCTTAACCATAACCTAATCCCTAATTACTCTAACCCCAACCTCAATAAACCTAATCTTAACCATCACCTAATCCCTAATTACTCTAACCCCAACCTCAATAAACCTAATCTTAACCATCACCTAATCCCTAATTACTCTAACCCCAACCTCAATAAACCTAATCTTAACCATAACCTCATTCCTAATTATTCCAACCCCAACCTCAATAAGCCTAATCTTAACCATAACCTAATCCCTAATTACTCTAACCCCAACCTCAATAGACTCATCTCAACGATGACCTTACCCCAATTATTTACCATAACCCAACCCCTAATTACTCTAACCCTAAGCTTAATAAACCTAATTTCAACCCAATTCCCAATTATTCCAACCCCAACCACAATAAACTCCATTTCAACCATAACCCAACTCCCAATTATTCTAACCCTAATCCTAATAAACCTTCCAACTAGAACCTAACCTTCATTTACACTGTCCCCAATCACAATAAATGAAATTTCAATTATAGTTCAGTCCATAATTATATCAACTCTAACCTTAATAAACCTAATTACAACTTCAACCCAATTTCCAAGTACTTTAAATTCAATACACTGAAGCTCTACTACAACCTAATCTTTGATCATCCTAGCCCTGACCCCAAATAAACTGAATTTTAACCGCAATCTAATCACCCATCATCCTAACCCCAATTTAGATTAAAACTAGACTGACTACAACCCACCCTACCTACAATTAATTCAACTTCGACCTCAATAGATATATTTCTAACCCTGACCTACCTTAACCACCTTGACCATAAATTATACAATATAATTGATTGACCTAAAACATAATTTAAAATGGAAACCCCCAAAATAAATCGATATCCTATGTAATATTAATGAAATAAAAAAGGAATAAGGAAAAAAAGGTTATACCACAAGAGGGACACCTGAGGGCGCCACAGTCAACATGAAGTCCTCGAGGATGTTTGGGTATGGATATGGACGTTTGTGTAATATTTTTTGCCACAAGCAAACCAAGAATACACACCGTAGAGAAGTTTAAAGAGCCAAGCGCGCTGAGAACACGACGGTAAACACTTTACAACATGTGTACATAACTAAACATATACTAACACCTAACTACCAGTTTATTAACAATGAATTAATACATCGACTGATAGTGAGTGCATCATGAATTATTGATGAATTAATGATATGTATACATTAACAAATTAATGAGTGACATATGAATAGACTAGGGTTAAATTGGGCCTATTCGGTGCGTACTCTCTCTTAAGCTGGGAAGCCTCGACTTCCCGGCTTGACGGAATCCTAAGGCACCGCTCATTTTTGATCCTCTGCTGCCATCTTTTGGAATAGTCATGCCACATCACTTAGTATGATTTCAGGTTTTTCAACAGCTCGTATTCCAAAAAATACCAAACCTTGGCTACCTGATAAGTCAGAAGAATGTCAACCGAACTGTTCACATCTTGTTCAATCGATTCAGGTACTTTACTGTTCTGTTCCTTTATTTTTTATTGTTATTTTTTAACATTACACACACTGCCAATTGCCTGTGTGTGTGTGTGTGTGTGTGTGTGTGTGTGTGTGTGTGTGTCTGTGTCTGTGTCTGTGTGTGTGTGTGTGTGTGTGTGTGTCCACGTACTCGGCCCATGAATCTCATTCTGATACCAGGGGTTACCATTCGTGTTCTTGAACGATTATTGCATTTTTGTGCTTATCATATGTTTTGTTTTGTTTTTTTTGTGTGTGTGTTGTGTGTCATAGGTTCGTGGTCTCGTGGATGTGTGGGTCGTGTGCTGCCCACCTCGGCCACGGACGGATCTTCTGCTCCAAGTCTGACTCGGATCATGTCCTGCTGAAATAAATAAATAAAAGGTAGGCAAATAGTTAGACATACACATGGATTGATGGATGCTTTACTGATCCCCAAGGAAATAAAAGTCCCTGTGGTACAATACAACACACATCATTGACATTACAAACCAGCAAAAAGGACATGTTTGAGTTTCAACCAATGGGATTCCAAACATTTGCATACGGCCAATAGGAGAGCAGACATTTGCATACTGCTACCTCCAGCCAATAGGAGAGCAAAGATTAGCATACGTCTCATTTCAATGCCACTAATTTGAATGCCGCCTCTGGTTTTAACTCTTAACCTAACCCTAACCCTAACCCTAACCCTAACCCTAACCCTAACCCTAACCCTAATCTTAACCATCACCTAATCCCTAATTATTCTAACCCCAACCTCAATAAACCTAATCTTAACCATTACCTAATCCCTAATTATTCTAACCCCAACCTCAATAAACCTAATCTTAACCATTACCTAATCCCTAATTACTCTAACCCCAACCTCAATAAACCTAATCTTAACCATTACCTAATCCCTAATTACTCTAACCCCAACCTCAATAAACCTAATCTTAACCATAACCTCATTCCTAATTATTCCAACCCCAACCTCAATAAGCCTAATCTTAACCATAACCTAATCCCTAATTACTCTAACCCCAACCTCAATAAACCTAATCTTAACCATTACCTAATCCCTAATTACTCTAACCCCAACCTCAATAAACCTAATCTTAACCATAACCTAATCTTAACCATCACCTAATCCCTAATTACTCTAACCCCAACCTCAATAAACCTAATCTTAACCATCACCTAATCCCTAATTACTCTAACCCCAACCTCAATAAACCTAATCTTAACCATAACCTCATTTCTAATTATTCCAACCCCAACCTCAATAAGCCTAATCTTAACCATAACCTAATCCCTAATTATTCTAACCCCAACCTCAATAGACTCATCTCAACGATGACCTTACCCCAATTATTTACCATAACCCAACCCCTAATTACTCTAACCCTAAGCTTAATAAACCTAATTTCAACCCAATTCCCAATTATTCCCGTATCTCGGACGCCTTTAGGACCAGGGTCACGGGGCTCCGATATGTCGCTCGTGCCTACGCGCGGTCCGTCGTACTCTGGTCCGGTGGGCCTACGACATCCGGTTCCCTCGCGGGACCTCCGCACGTCGTCTGGGGCCTGACGACTACTCGCGTACGCGTCGGGGCCCGTGTCTCGGCCGCCTTTCGGACCACGGTGACGGGGCTCCGATATGTCGCTCGTGGCCGGGCCCCCTCCGACGTGCTCGGTTTCGGTGCGCCTACGTCCTACGGTTCCGCCGCGGGACCCCGAAACGTGGTTTTTTGGGCCTACTCGCGTACGCGTCGGGGGCCCGTATCTCGGCCGTCTTTCCACGCGGGACCGCGGGGCTCCGATATGTCGCTGGTAGGTTGGACCTGCACGCCCTGTGCGATTTTGGAGGTCCTACGACGTTTCTTCGAATTTTCCCGATTATTTGACTGAGTGTAGACTAGGGTCAGATCGGCCGCATTCTCTTAATCCGGGAACCTTGCACCATATGGTCGCTGCTTCCCGGCTTAAGGATCTGACCTCTGCAGGGCATGTTCGGAACTGCATCGACATTAAGAAAAGGAAATAAGAAACCCGATGAAACGGCACATTTTCCAGTGTTAGTGCACAGCTTGAAGTTTGTTCTTCTGACCAATCGTTGCTACATCTATGCTGTAGCAGCCTCAAGAGCTGAGAAATCCCATTTTGAATGAATTAAAAGTCAATCGGCGTCTATCCCAGTGGGTTCGGACACCAGCTCTGAATATCCTTCATGAACATAATATCATTGTATGTTGTGTTTGTCTGGATTGAGCTTTTTACATGAAATTATTTACACACTTTATGAACAGATTTTGGAAAGCTCTTTCACTTTGCATTGGAAACACTACATTTCAAGCCGACCACTTCTCCCTGCTCACAGCTGGAAACGCACCGCTCGTTTTTAACCCTCTGCTGCCATCTACTGGACGTTTTCGGTTACAACGTCCTCATGTACTTTTAGAAGTCATACAGCACCAGTTTGTAGGACTTTCAAGGTAGAATGAACCACCTCGTACCCCCCCAACGACACCAGCTATCTTTTTTTGTACCCCCACTGCCTAATTACTTTTACTGGGCTCCAATCTTTAAGTCAGAAGAATGTCAACCGATTTTTGTACCTCATTACAAAACAAACCCCAAGCTAACCCCAGACTTACTGCAAGGTGGCACCTGCTGTTTAGGTTAGGAACTGCATCTAACCCCAAGCTAACCCCAGACTTACTGAAAGCTGGCACCTGCTGTTTAGGTTAGGAACTGCATCTAACCCCAAGCTAACCCCAGACTTACTGAAAGCTGGCACCTGCTGTTTAGGTTAGGAACTGCATCTAACCCCAAGCTAACCCCAGACTTACTGCAAGGTGGCACCTGCTGTTTAGGTTAGGAACTGCATCTAACCCCAAGCTAACCCCAGACTTACTGAAAGCTGGCACCTGCTGTTTAGGTTAGGAACTGCATCTAACCCCACATGAAATTAAGAAACCCAAATGAAAGGGCACATTTTCTGCATAATTGCACAGCTTGTAACCCTTGTAACCAATCATGGCTACATCTCTGTAGCAAGCTTTAGGAGCTGAGAAATCGATCCAAGTTTGAATTAGGGCCTGTTTATGTAGCTGCAGACAGTTCTCTTGTCCTTTATGTTCCACGTTTCCTTAATCTTAACCATCACCTAATCCCTAATTACTCTAACCCCAACCTCAATAAACCTAATCTTAACCATCACCTAATCCCTAATTACTCTAACCCCAACCTCAATAAACCTAATCTTAACCATAACCTCATTCCTAATTATTCCAACCCCAACCTCAATAAGCCTAATCTTAACCATAACCGAATCCCTAATTACTCTAACCCCAACCTCAATAGACTCATCTCAACGATGACCTTACCCCAATTATTTACCATGACCCAACCCCTAATTACTCTAACCCTAAGCTTAATAAACCTAATTTCAACCCAATTCCCAATTATTCCAACCCCAACCACAATAAACTCCATTTCAACCATAACCCAACTCCCAATTATTCTAACCCTAATCCTAATAAACCTTCCAACTAGAACCTAACCTTCATTTACACTGTCCCCAATCACAATAAATGAAATTTCAATTATAGTTCAGTCCATAATTATATCAACTCTAACCTTAATAAACCTAATTACAACTTCAACCCAATTTCCAAGTACTTTAAATTCAATACACTGAAGCTCTACTACAACCTAATCTTTGATCATCCTAGCCCTGACCCCAAATAAACTGAATTTTAACCGCAATCTAATCACCCATCATCCTAACCCCAATTTAGATTAAAACTAGACTGACTACAACCCACCCTACCTACAATTAATTCAACTTCGACCTCAATAGATATATTTCTAACCCTGACCTACCTTAACCACCTTGACCATAAATTATACAATATAATTGATTGACCTAAAACATAATTTAAAATGGAAACCCCCAAAATCAATCGATATCCTATGTAATATTAATGAAATAAAAAAGGAATAAGGAAAAAAAGGTTATACCACAAGAGGGACACCTGAGGGCGCCACAGTCAACATGAAGTCCTCGAGGATGTTTGGGTATGGATATGGACGTTTGTGTAATATTTTTTGCCACAAGCAAACCAAGAATACACACCGTAGAGAAGTTTAAAGAGCCAAGCGCGCTGAGAACACGACGGTAAACACTTTACAACATGTGTACATAACTAAACATATACTAACACCTAACTACCAGTTTATTAACAATGAATTAATACATCGACTGATAGTGAGTGCATCATGAATTATTGATGAATTAATGATATGTATACATTAACAAATTAATGAGTGACATATGAATAGACTAGGGTTAAATTGGGCCTATTCGGTGCGTACTCTCTCTTAAGCTGGGAAGCCTCGACTTCCCGGCTTGACGGAATCCTAAGGCACCGCTCATTTTTGATCCTCTGCTGCCATCTTTTGGAATAGTCATGCCACATCACTTAGTATGATTTCAGGTTTTTCAACAGCTCATATTCCAAAAAATACCAAACCTTGGCTACCTGATAAGTCAGAAGAATGTCAACCGAACTGTTCACATCTTGTTCAATCGATTCAGGTACTTTACTGTTCTGTTCCTTTATTTTTTATTGTTATTTTTTAACATTACACACACTGCCAATTGCCTGTGTGTGTGTGTGTGTGTGTGTGTGTGTGTCTGTGTCTGTGTCTGTGTGTGTGTGTGTGTGTGTGTGTGTCCACGTACTCGGCCCATGAATCTCATTCTGATACCAGGGGTTACCATTCGTGTTCTTGAACGATTATTGCATTTTTGTGCTTATCATATGTTTTGTTTTGTTTTTTTTGTGTGTGTGTTGTGTGTCATAGGTTCGTGGTCTCGTGGATGTGTGGGTCGTGTGCTGCCCACCTCGGCCACGGACGGATCTTCTGCTCCAAGTCTGACTCGGATCATGTCCTGCTGAAATAAATAAATAAAAGGTAGGCAAATAGTTAGACATACACATGGATTGATGGATGCTTTACTGATCCCCAAGGAAATAAAAGTCCCTGTGGTACAATACAACACACATCATTGACATTACAAACCAGCAAAAAGGACATGTTTGAGTTTCAACCAATGGGATTCCAAACATTTGCATACGGCCAATAGGAGAGCAGACATTTGCATACTGCTACCTCCAGCCAATAGGAGAGCAAAGATTAGCATACGTCTCATTTCAATGCCACTAATTTGAATGCCGCCTCTGGTTTTAACTCTTAACCTATGAGCAAAACCCTAACCACGCCCCCAATCCAAGGCCTAACCCCAAGCTAACCCCAGACTTACTGAAAGCTGGCACCTGCTGTTTAGGTTAGGAACTGCATCTAACCCCAAGCTAACCCCAGACTTACTGAAAGCTGGCACCTGCTGTTTAGGTTAGGAACTGCATCTAACCCCAAGCTAACCCCAGACTTACTGAAAGCTGGCACCTGCTGTTTAGGTTAGGAACTGCATCTAACCCCAAGCTAACCCCAGACTTACTGAAAGCTGGCACCTGCTGTTTAGGTTAGGAACTGCATCTAACCCCAAGCTAACCCCAGACTTACTGAAAGCTGGCACCTGCTGTTTAGGTTAGGAACTGCATCTAACCCCACATGAAATTAAGAAACCCAAATGAAAGGGCACATTTTCTGCATAATTGCACAGCTTGTAACCCTTGTAACCAATCATGGCTACATCTCTGTAGCAAGCTTTAGGAGCTGAGAAATCGATCCAAGTTTGAATTAGGGCCTGTTTATGTAGCTGCAGACAGTTCTCTTGTCCTTTATGTTCCACGTTTCCTTAATCTTAACCATCACCTAATCCCTAATTACTCTAACCCCAACCTCAATAAACCTAATCTTAACCATCACCTAATCCCTAATTACTCTAACCCCAACCTCAATAAACCTAATCTTAACCATAACCTCATTCCTAATTATTCCAACCCCAACCTCAATAAGCCTAATCTTAACCATAACCTAATCCCTAATTACTCTAACCCCAACCTCAATAAACCTAATCTTAACCATCACCTAATCCCTAATTACTCTAACCCCAACCTCAATAAACCTAATCTTAACCATCACCTAATCCCTAATTACTCTAACCCCAACCTCAATAAACCTAATCTTAACCATAACCTCATTCCTAATTATTCCAACCCCAACCTCAATAAGCCTAATCTTAACCATAACCTAATCCCTAATTACTCTAACCCCAACCTCAATAGACTCATCTCAACGATGACCTTACCCCAATTATTTACCATAACCCAACCCCTAATTACTCTAACCCTAAGCTTAATAAACCTAATTTCAACCCAATTCCCAATTATTCCAACCCCAACCACAATAAACTCCATTTCAACCATAACCCAACTCCCAATTATTCTAACCCTAATCCTAATAAACCTTCCAACTAGAACCTAACCTTCATTTACACTGTCCCCAATCACAATAAATGAAATTTCAATTATAGTTCAGTCCATAATTATATCAACTCTAACCTTAATAAACCTAATTACAACTTCAACCCAATTTCCAAGTACTTTAAATTCAATACACTGAAGCTCTACTACAACCTAATCTTTGATCATCCTAGCCCTGACCCCAAATAAACTGAATTTTAACCGCAATCTAATCACCCATCATCCTAACCCCAATTTAGATTAAAACTAGACTGACTACAACCCACCCTACCTACAATTAATTCAACTTCGACCTCAATAGATATATTTCTAACCCTGACCTACCTTAACCACCTTGACCATAAATTATACAATATAATTGATTGACCTAAAACATAATTTAAAATGGAAACCCCCAAAATAAATCGATATCCTATGTAATATTAATGAAATAAAAAAGGAATAAGGAAAAAAAGGTTATACCACAAGAGGGACACCTGAGGGCGCCACAGTCAACATGAAGTCCTCGAGGATGTTTGGGTATGGATATGGACGTTTGTGTAATATTTTTTGCCACAAGCAAACCAAGAATACACACCGTAGAGAAGTTTAAAGAGCCAAGCGCGCTGAGAACACGACGGTAAACACTTTACAACATGTGTACATAACTAAACATATACTAACACCTAACTACCAGTTTATTAACAATGAATTAATACATCGACTGATAGTGAGTGCATCATGAATTATTGATGAATTAATGATATGTATACATTAACAAATTAATGAGTGACATATGAATAGACTAGGGTTAAATTGGGCCTATTCGGTGCGTACTCTCTCTTAAGCTGGGAAGCCTCGACTTCCCGGCTTGACGGAATCCTAAGGCACCGCTCATTTTTGATCCTCTGCTGCCATCTTTTGGAATAGTCATGCCACATCACTTAGTATGATTTCAGGTTTTTCAACAGCTCGTATTCCAAAAAATACCAAACCTTGGCTACCTGATAAGTCAGAAGAATGTCAACCGAACTGTTCACATCTTGTTCAATCGATTCAGGTACTTTACTGTTCTGTTCCTTTATTTTTTATTGTTATTTTTTAACATTACACACACTGCCAATTGCCTGTGTGTGTGTGTGTGTGTGTGTGTGTGTGTGTGTCTGTGTCTGTGTCTGTGTGTGTGTGTGTGTGTGTGTGTGTCCACGTACTCGGCCCATGAATCTCATTCTGATACCAGGGGTTACCATTCGTGTTCTTGAACGATTATTGCATTTTTGTGCTTATCATATGTTTTGTTTTGTTTTTTTTGTGTGTGTGTTGTGTGTCATAGGTTCGTGGTCTCGTGGATGTGTGGGTCGTGTGCTGCCCACCTCGGCCACGGACGGATCTTCTGCTCCAAGTCTGACTCGGATCATGTCCTGCTGAAATAAATAAATAAAAGGTAGGCAAATAGTTAGACATACACATGGATTGATGGATGCTTTACTGATCCCCAAGGAAATAAAAGTCCCTGTGGTACAATACAACACACATCATTGACATTACAAACCAGCAAAAAGGACATGTTTGAGTTTCAACCAATGGGATTCCAAACATTTGCATACGGCCAATAGGAGAGCAGACATTTGCATACTGCTACCTCCAGCCAATAGGAGAGCAAAGATTAGCATACGTCTCATTTCAATGCCACTAATTTGAATGCCGCCTCTGGTTTTAACTCTTAACCTATGAGCAAAACCCTAACCACGCCCCCAATCCAAGGCCTAACCCCAAGCTAACCCCAGACTTACTGCAAGGTGGCACCTGCTGTTTAGGTTAGGAACTGCATCTAACCCCAAGCTAACCCCAGACTTACTGAAAGCTGGCACCTGCTGTTTAGGTTAGGAACTGCATCTAACCCCAAGCTAACCCCAGACTTACTGAAAGCTGGCACCTGCTGTTTAGGTTAGGAACTGCATCTAACCCCAAGCTAACCCCAGACTTACTGAAAGCTGGCACCTGCTGTTTAGGTTAGGAACTGCATCTAACCCCAAGCTAACCCCAGACTTACTGAAAGCTGGCACCTGCTGTTTAGGTTAGGAACTGCATCTAACCCCACATGAAATTAAGAAACCCAAATGAAAGGGCACATTTTCTGCATAATTGCACAGCTTGTAACCCTTGTAACCAATCATGGCTACATCTCTGTAGCAAGCTTTAGGAGCTGAGAAATCGATCCAAGTTTGAATTAGGGCCTGTTTATGTAGCTGCAGACAGTTCTCTTGTCCTTTATGTTCCACGTTTCCTTAATCTTAACCATCACCTAATCCCTAATTACTCTAACCCCAACCTCAATAAACCTAATCTTAACCATCACCTAATCCCTAATTACTCTAACCCCAACCTCAATAAACCTAATCTTAACCATAACCTCATTCCTAATTATTCCAACCCCAACCTCAATAAGCCTAATCTTAACCATAACCTAATCCCTAATTACTCTAACCCCAACCTCAATAAACCTAATCTTAACCATCACCTAATCCCTAATTACTCTAACCCCAACCTCAATAAACCTAATCTTAACCATCACCTAATCCCTAATTACTCTAACCCCAACCTCAATAAACCTAATCTTAACCATAACCTCATTCCTAATTATTCCAACCCCAACCTCAATAAGCCTAATCTTAACCATAACCTAATCCCTAATTACTCTAACCCCAACCTCAATAGACTCATCTCAACGATGACCTTACCCCAATTATTTACCATAACCCAACCCCTAATTACTCTAACCCTAAGCTTAATAAACCTAATTTCAACCCAATTCCCAATTATTCCAACCCCAACCACAATAAACTCCATTTCAACCATAACCCAACTCCCAATTATTCTAACCCTAATCCTAATAAACCTTCCAACTAGAACCTAACCTTCATTTACACTGTCCCCAATCACAATAAATGAAATTTCAATTATAGTTCAGTCCATAATTATATCAACTCTAACCTTAATAAACCTAATTACAACTTCAACCCAATTTCCAAGTACTTTAAATTCAATACACTGAAGCTCTACTACAACCTAATCTTTGATCATCCTAGCCCTGACCCCAAATAAACTGAATTTTAACCGCAATCTAATCACCCATCATCCTAACCCCAATTTAGATTAAAACTAGACTGACTACAACCCACCCTACCTACAATTAATTCAACTTCGACCTCAATAGATATATTTCTAACCCTGACCTACCTTAACCACCTTGACCATAAATTATACAATATAATTGATTGACCTAAAACATAATTTAAAATGGAAACCCCCAAAATAAATCGATATCCTATGTAATATTAATGAAATAAAAAAGGAATAAGGAAAAAAAGGTTATACCACAAGAGGGACACCTGAGGGCGCCACAGTCAACATGAAGTCCTCGAGGATGTTTGGGTATGGATATGGACGTTTGTGTAATATTTTTTGCCACAAGCAAACCAAGAATACACACCGTAGAGAAGTTTAAAGAGCCAAGCGCGCTGAGAACACGACGGTAAACACTTTACAACATGTGTACATAACTAAACATATACTAACACCTAACTACCAGTTTATTAACAATGAATTAATACATCGACTGATAGTGAGTGCATCATGAATTATTGATGAATTAATGATATGTATACATTAACAAATTAATGAGTGACATATGAATAGACTAGGGTTAAATTGGGCCTATTCGGTGCGTACTCTCTCTTAAGCTGGGAAGCCTCGACTTCCCGGCTTGACGGAATCCTAAGGCACCGCTCATTTTTGATCCTCTGCTGCCATCTTTTGGAATAGTCATGCCACATCACTTAGTATGATTTCAGGTTTTTCAACAGCTCGTATTCCAAAAAATACCAAACCTTGGCTACCTGATAAGTCAGAAGAATGTCAACCGAACTGTTCACATCTTGTTCAATCGATTCAGGTACTTTACTGTTCTGTTCCTTTATTTTTTATTGTTATTTTTTAACATTACACACACTGCCAATTGCCTGTGTGTGTGTGTGTGTGTGTGTGTGTGTGTGTGTGTGTCTGTGTCTGTGTCTGTGTGTGTGTGTGTGTGTGTGTGTGTGTCCACGTACTCGGCCCATGAATCTCATTCTGATACCAGGGGTTACCATTCGTGTTCTTGAACGATTATTGCATTTTTGTGCTTATCATATGTTTTGTTTTGTTTTTTTTGTGTGTGTGTTGTGTGTCATAGGTTCGTGGTCTCGTGGATGTGTGGGTCGTGTGCTGCCCACCTCGGCCACGGACGGATCTTCTGCTCCAAGTCTGACTCGGATCATGTCCTGCTGAAATAAATAAATAAAAGGTAGGCAAATAGTTAGACATACACATGGATTGATGGATGCTTTACTGATCCCCAAGGAAATAAAAGTCCCTGTGGTACAATACAACACACATCATTGACATTACAAACCAGCAAAAAGGACATGTTTGAGTTTCAACCAATGGGATTCCAAACATTTGCATACGGCCAATAGGAGAGCAGACATTTGCATACTGCTACCTCCAGCCAATAGGAGAGCAAAGATTAGCATACGTCTCATTTCAATGCCACTAATTTGAATGCCGCCTCTGGTTTTAACTCTTAACCTATGAGCAAAACCCTAACCACGCCCCCAATCCAAGGCCTAACCCCAAGCTAACCCCAGACTTACTGAAAGCTGGCACCTGCTGTTTAGGTTAGGAACTGCATCTAACCCCAAGCTAACCCCAGACTTACTGAAAGCTGGCACCTGCTGTTTAGGTTAGGAACTGCATCTAACCCCAAGCTAACCCCAGACTTACTGAAAGCTGGCACCTGCTGTTTAGGTTAGGAACTGCATCTAACCCCAAGCTAACCCCAGACTTACTGAAAGCTGGCACCTGCTGTTTAGGTTAGGAACTGCATCTAACCCCAAGCTAACCCCAGACTTACTGAAAGCTGGCACCTGCTGTTTAGGTTAGGAACTGCATCTAACCCCACATGAAATTAAGAAACCCAAATGAAAGGGCACATTTTCTGCATAATTGCACAGCTTGTAACCCTTGTAACCAATCATGGCTACATCTCTGTAGCAAGCTTTAGGAGCTGAGAAATCGATCCAAGTTTGAATTAGGGCCTGTTTATGTAGCTGCAGACAGTTCTCTTGTCCTTTATGTTCCACGTTTCCTTAATCTTAACCATCACCTAATCCCTAATTACTCTAACCCCAACCTCAATAAACCTAATCTTAACCATCACCTAATCCCTAATTACTCTAACCCCAACCTCAATAAACCTAATCTTAACCATAACCTCATTCCTAATTATTCCAACCCCAACCTCAATAAGCCTAATCTTAACCATAACCTAATCCCTAATTACTCTAACCCCAACCTCAATAAACCTAATCTTAACCATCACCTAATCCCTAATTACTCTAACCCCAACCTCAATAAACCTAATCTTAACCATCACCTAATCCCTAATTACTCTAACCCCAACCTCAATAAACCTAATCTTAACCATAACCTCATTCCTAATTATTCCAACCCCAACCTCAATAAGCCTAATCTTAACCATAACCTAATCCCTAATTACTCTAACCCCAACCTCAATAGACTCATCTCAACGATGACCTTACCCCAATTATTTACCATGACCCAACCCCTAATTACTCTAACCCTAAGCTTAATAAACCTAATTTCAACCCAATTCCCAATTATTCCAACCCCAACCACAATAAACTCCATTTCAACCATAACCCAACTCCCAATTATTCTAACCCTAATCCTAATAAACCTTCCAACTAGAACCTAACCTTCATTTACACTGTCCCCAATCACAATAAATGAAATTTCAATTATAGTTCAGTCCATAATTATATCAACTCTAACCTTAATAAACCTAATTACAACTTCAACCCAATTTCCAAGTACTTTAAATTCAATACACTGAAGCTCTACTACAACCTAATCTTTGATCATCCTAGCCCTGACCCCAAATAAACTGAATTTTAACCGCAATCTAATCACCCATCATCCTAACCCCAATTTAGATTAAAACTAGACTGACTACAACCCACCCTACCTACAATTAATTCAACTTCGACCTCAATAGATATATTTCTAACCCTGACCTACCTTAACCACCTTGACCATAAATTATACAATATAATTGATTGACCTAAAACATAATTTAAAATGGAAACCCCCAAAATAAATCGATATCCTATGTAATATTAATGAAATAAAAAAGGAATAAGGAAAAAAAGGTTATACCACAAGAGGGACACCTGAGGGCGCCACAGTCAACATGAAGTCCTCGAGGATGTTTGGGTATGGATATGGACGTTTGTGTAATATTTTTTGCCACAAGCAAACCAAGAATACACACCGTAGAGAAGTTTAAAGAGCCAAGCGCGCTGAGAACACGACGGTAAACACTTTACAACATGTGTACATAACTAAACATATACTAACACCTAACTACCAGTTTATTAACAATGAATTAATACATCGACTGATAGTGAGTGCATCATGAATTATTGATGAATTAATGATATGTATACATTAACAAATTAATGAGTGACATATGAATAGACTAGGGTTAAATTGGGCCTATTCGGTGCGTACTCTCTCTTAAGCTGGGAAGCCTCGACTTCCCGGCTTGACGGAATCCTAAGGCACCGCTCATTTTTGATCCTCTGCTGCCATCTTTTGGAATAGTCATGCCACATCACTTAGTATGATTTCAGGTTTTTCAACAGCTCGTATTCCAAAAAATACCAAACCTTGGCTACCTGATAAGTCAGAAGAATGTCAACCGAACTGTTCACATCTTGTTCAATCGATTCAGGTACTTTACTGTTCTGTTCCTTTATTTTTTATTGTTATTTTTTAACATTACACACACTGCCAATTGCCTGTGTGTGTGTGTGTGTGTGTGTGTGTGTGTGTGTGTGTCTGTGTCTGTGTCTGTGTGTGTGTGTGTGTGTGTGTGTGTGTCCACGTACTCGGCCCATGAATCTCATTCTGATACCAGGGGTTACCATTCGTGTTCTTGAACGATTATTGCATTTTTGTGCTTATCATATGTTTTGTTTTGTTTTTTTTGTGTGTGTGTTGTGTGTCATAGGTTCGTGGTCTCGTGGATGTGTGGGTCGTGTGCTGCCCACCTCGGCCACGGACGGATCTTCTGCTCCAAGTCTGACTCGGATCATGTCCTGCTGAAATAAATAAATAAAAGGTAGGCAAATAGTTAGACATACACATGGATTGATGGATGCTTTACTGATCCCCAAGGAAATAAAAGTCCCTGTGGTACAATACAACACACATCATTGACATTACAAACCAGCAAAAAGGACATGTTTGAGTTTCAACCAATGGGATTCCAAACATTTGCATACGGCCAATAGGAGAGCAGACATTTGCATACTGCTACCTCCAGCCAATAGGAGAGCAAAGATTAGCATACGTCTCATTTCAATGCCACTAATTTGAATGCCGCCTCTGGTTTTAACTCTTAACCTATGAGCAAAACCCTAACCACGCCCCCAATCCAAGGCCTAACCCCAAGCTAACCCCAGACTTACTGAAAGCTGGCACCTGCTGTTTAGGTTAGGAACTGCATCTAACCCCAAGCTAACCCCAGACTTACTGAAAGCTGGCACCTGCTGTTTAGGTTAGGAACTGCATCTAACCCCAAGCTAACCCCAGACTTACTGAAAGCTGGCACCTGCTGTTTAGGTTAGGAACTGCATCTAACCCCAAGCTAACCCCAGACTTACTGAAAGCTGGCACCTGCTGTTTAGGTTAGGAACTGCATCTAACCCCAAGCTAACCCCAGACTTACTGAAAGCTGGCACCTGCTGTTTAGGTTAGGAACTGCATCTAACCCCACATGAAATTAAGAAACCCAAATGAAAGGGCACATTTTCTGCATAATTGCACAGCTTGTAACCCTTGTAACCAATCATGGCTACATCTCTGTAGCAAGCTTTAGGAGCTGAGAAATCGATCCAAGTTTGAATTAGGGCCTGTTTATGTAGCTGCAGACAGTTCTCTTGTCCTTTATGTTCCACGTTTCCTTAATCTTAACCATCACCTAATCCCTAATTACTCTAACCCCAACCTCAATAAACCTAATCTTAACCATCACCTAATCCCTAATTACTCTAACCCCAACCTCAATAAACCTAATCTTAACCATAACCTCATTCCTAATTATTCCAACCCCAACCTCAATAAGCCTAATCTTAACCATAACCTAATCCCTAATTACTCTAACCCCAACCTCAATAAACCTAATCTTAACCATCACCTAATCCCTAATTACTCTAACCCCAACCTCAATAAACCTAATCTTAACCATCACCTAATCCCTAATTACTCTAACCCCAACCTCAATAAACCTAATCTTAACCATAACCTCATTCCTAATTATTCCAACCCCAACCTCAATAAGCCTAATCTTAACCATAACCTAATCCCTAATTACTCTAACCCCAACCTCAATAGACTCATCTCAACGATGACCTTACCCCAATTATTTACCATAACCCAACCCCTAATTACTCTAACCCTAAGCTTAATAAACCTAATTTCAACCCAATTCCCAATTATTCCAACCCCAACCACAATAAACTCCATTTCAACCATAACCCAACTCCCAATTATTCTAACCCTAATCCTAATAAACCTTCCAACTAGAACCTAACCTTCATTTACACTGTCCCCAATCACAATAAATGAAATTTCAATTATAGTTCAGTCCATAATTATATCAACTCTAACCTTAATAAACCTA
Organism: Trichomycterus rosablanca; assembly: GCF_030014385.1. Lineage (NCBI taxonomy): Eukaryota > Metazoa > Chordata > Actinopteri > Siluriformes > Trichomycteridae > Trichomycterus > Trichomycterus rosablanca. The sequence goes on from NW_026947260.1 coordinate 28,646, forward strand.
ATTACAACTTCAACCCAATTTCCAAGTACTTTAAATTCAATACACTGAAGCTCTACTACAACCTAATCTTTGATCATCCTAGCCCTGACCCCAAATAAACTGAATTTTAACCGCAATCTAATCACCCATCATCCTAACCCCAATTTAGATTAAAACTAGACTGACTACAACCCACCCTACCTACAATTAATTCAACTTCGACCTCAATAGATATATTTCTAACCCTGACCTACCTTAACCACCTTGACCATAAATTATACAATATAATTGATTGACCTAAAACATAATTTAAAATGGAAACCCCCAAAATAAATCGATATCCTATGTAATATTAATGAAATAAAAAAGGAATAAGGAAAAAAAGGTTATACCACAAGAGGGACACCTGAGGGCGCCACAGTCAACATGAAGTCCTCGAGGATGTTTGGGTATGGATATGGACGTTTGTGTAATATTTTTTGCCACAAGCAAACCAAGAATACACACCGTAGAGAAGTTTAAAGAGCCAAGCGCGCTGAGAACACGACGGTAAACACTTTACAACATGTGTACATAACTAAACATATACTAACACCTAACTACCAGTTTATTAACAATGAATTAATACATCGACTGATAGTGAGTGCATCATGAATTATTGATGAATTAATGATATGTATACATTAACAAATTAATGAGTGACATATGAATAGACTAGGGTTAAATTGGGCCTATTCGGTGCGTACTCTCTCTTAAGCTGGGAAGCCTCGACTTCCCGGCTTGACGGAATCCTAAGGCACCGCTCATTTTTGATCCTCTGCTGCCATCTTTTGGAATAGTCATGCCACATCACTTAGTATGATTTCAGGTTTTTCAACAGCTCGTATTCCAAAAAATACCAAACCTTGGCTACCTGATAAGTCAGAAGAATGTCAACCGAACTGTTCACATCTTGTTCAATCGATTCAGGTACTTTACTGTTCTGTTCCTTTATTTTTTATTGTTATTTTTTAACATTACACACACTGCCAATTGCCTGTGTGTGTGTGTGTGTGTGTGTGTGTGTGTGTGTGTGTCTGTGTCTGTGTCTGTGTGTGTGTGTGTGTGTGTGTGTGTCCACGTACTCGGCCCATGAATCTCATTCTGATACCAGGGGTTACCATTCGTGTTCTTGAACGATTATTGCATTTTTGTGCTTATCATATGTTTTGTTTTGTTTTTTTTGTGTGTGTGTTGTGTGTCATAGGTTCGTGGTCTCGTGGATGTGTGGGTCGTGTGCTGCCCACCTCGGCCACGGACGGATCTTCTGCTCCAAGTCTGACTCGGATCATGTCCTGCTGAAATAAATAAATAAAAGGTAGGCAAATAGTTAGACATACACATGGATTGATGGATGCTTTACTGATCCCCAAGGAAATAAAAGTCCCTGTGGTACAATACAACACACATCATTGACATTACAAACCAGCAAAAAGGACATGTTTGAGTTTCAACCAATGGGATTCCAAACATTTGCATACGGCCAATAGGAGAGCAGACATTTGCATACTGCTACCTCCAGCCAATAGGAGAGCAAAGATTAGCATACGTCTCATTTCAATGCCACTAATTTGAATGCCGCCTCTGGTTTTAACTCTTAACCTAACCCTAACCCTAACCCTAACCCTAACCCTAACCCTAACCCTAACCCTAACCCTAACCCTAACCCTAATTACTCTAACCCCAACCTCAATAAACCTAATCTTAACCATCACCTAATCCCTAATTACTCTAACCCCAACCTCAATAAACCTAATCTTAACCATAACCTCATTCCTAATTATTCCAACCCCAACCTCAATAAGCCTAATCTTAACCATAACCTAATCCCTAATTACTCTAACCCCAACCTCAATAAACCTAATCTTAACCATCACCTAATCCCTAATTACTCTAACCCCAACCTCAATAAACCTAATCTTAACCATCACCTAATCCCTAATTACTCTAACCCCAACCTCAATAAACCTAATCTTAACCATAACCTCATTCCTAATTATTCCAACCCCAACCTCAATAAGCCTAATCTTAACCATAACCTAATCCCTAATTACTCTAACCCCAACCTCAATAGACTCATCTCAACGATGACCTTACCCCAATTATTTACCATAACCCAACCCCTAATTACTCTAACCCTAAGCTTAATAAACCTAATTTCAACCCAATTCCCAATTATTCCAACCCCAACCACAATAAACTCCATTTCAACCATAACCCAACTCCCAATTATTCTAACCCTAATCCTAATAAACCTTCCAACTAGAACCTAACCTTCATTTACACTGTCCCCAATCACAATAAATGAAATTTCAATTATAGTTCAGTCCATAATTATATCAACTCTAACCTTAATAAACCTAATTACAACTTCAACCCAATTTCCAAGTACTTTAAATTCAATACACTGAAGCTCTACTACAACCTAATCTTTGATCATCCTAGCCCTGACCCCAAATAAACTGAATTTTAACCGCAATCTAATCACCCATCATCCTAACCCCAATTTAGATTAAAACTAGACTGACTACAACCCACCCTACCTACAATTAATTCAACTTCGACCTCAATAGATATATTTCTAACCCTGACCTACCTTAACCACCTTGACCATAAATTATACAATATAATTGATTGACCTAAAACATAATTTAAAATGGAAACCCCCAAAATCAATCGATATCCTATGTAATATTAATGAAATAAAAAAGGAATAAGGAAAAAAAGGTTATACCACAAGAGGGACACCTGAGGGCGCCACAGTCAACATGAAGTCCTCGAGGATGTTTGGGTATGGATATGGACGTTTGTGTAATATTTTTTGCCACAAGCAAACCAAGAATACACACCGTAGAGAAGTTTAAAGAGCCAAGCGCGCTGAGAACACGACGGTAAACACTTTACAACATGTGTACATAACTAAACATATACTAACACCTAACTACCAGTTTATTAACAATGAATTAATACATCGACTGATAGTGAGTGCATCATGAATTATTGATGAATTAATGATATGTATACATTAACAAATTAATGAGTGACATATGAATAGACTAGGGTTAAATTGGGCCTATTCGGTGCGTACTCTCTCTTAAGCTGGGAAGCCTCGACTTCCCGGCTTGACGGAATCCTAAGGCACCGCTCATTTTTGATCCTCTGCTGCCATCTTTTGGAATAGTCATGCCACATCACTTAGTATGATTTCAGGTTTTTCAACAGCTCATATTCCAAAAAATACCAAACCTTGGCTACCTGATAAGTCAGAAGAATGTCAACCGAACTGTTCACATCTTGTTCAATCGATTCAGGTACTTTACTGTTCTGTTCCTTTATTTTTTATTGTTATTTTTTAACATTACACACACTGCCAATTGCCTGTGTGTGTGTGTGTGTGTGTGTGTGTGTGTCTGTGTCTGTGTCTGTGTGTGTGTGTGTGTGTGTGTGTGTCCACGTACTCGGCCCATGAATCTCATTCTGATACCAGGGGTTACCATTCGTGTTCTTGAACGATTATTGCATTTTTGTGCTTATCATATGTTTTGTTTTGTTTTTTTTGTGTGTGTGTTGTGTGTCATAGGTTCGTGGTCTCGTGGATGTGTGGGTCGTGTGCTGCCCACCTCGGCCACGGACGGATCTTCTGCTCCAAGTCTGACTCGGATCATGTCCTGCTGAAATAAATAAATAAAAGGTAGGCAAATAGTTAGACATACACATGGATTGATGGATGCTTTACTGATCCCCAAGGAAATAAAAGTCCCTGTGGTACAATACAACACACATCATTGACATTACAAACCAGCAAAAAGGACATGTTTGAGTTTCAACCAATGGGATTCCAAACATTTGCATACGGCCAATAGGAGAGCAGACATTTGCATACTGCTACCTCCAGCCAATAGGAGAGCAAAGATTAGCATACGTCTCATTTCAATGCCACTAATTTGAATGCCGCCTCTGGTTTTAACTCTTAACCTATGAGCAAAACCCTAACCACGCCCCCAATCCAAGGCCTAACCCCAAGCTAACCCCAGACTTACTGAAAGCTGGCACCTGCTGTTTAGGTTAGGAACTGCATCTAACCCCAAGCTAACCCCAGACTTACTGAAAGCTGGCACCTGCTGTTTAGGTTAGGAACTGCATCTAACCCCAAGCTAACCCCAGACTTACTGAAAGCTGGCACCTGCTGTTTAGGTTAGGAACTGCATCTAACCCCAAGCTAACCCCAGACTTACTGAAAGCTGGCACCTGCTGTTTAGGTTAGGAACTGCATCTAACCCCAAGCTAACCCCAGACTTACTGAAAGCTGGCACCTGCTGTTTAGGTTAGGAACTGCATCTAACCCCACATGAAATTAAGAAACCCAAATGAAAGGGCACATTTTCTGCATAATTGCACAGCTTGTAACCCTTGTAACCAATCATGGCTACATCTCTGTAGCAAGCTTTAGGAGCTGAGAAATCGATCCAAGTTTGAATTAGGGCCTGTTTATGTAGCTGCAGACAGTTCTCTTGTCCTTTATGTTCCACGTTTCCTTAATCTTAACCATCACCTAATCCCTAATTACTCTAACCCCAACCTCAATAAACCTAATCTTAACCATCACCTAATCCCTAATTACTCTAACCCCAACCTCAATAAACCTAATCTTAACCATAACCTCATTCCTAATTATTCCAACCCCAACCTCAATAAGCCTAATCTTAACCATAACCTAATCCCTAATTACTCTAACCCCAACCTCAATAAACCTAATCTTAACCATCACCTAATCCCTAATTACTCTAACCCCAACCTCAATAAACCTAATCTTAACCATCACCTAATCCCTAATTACTCTAACCCCAACCTCAATAAACCTAATCTTAACCATAACCTCATTCCTAATTATTCCAACCCCAACCTCAATAAGCCTAATCTTAACCATAACCTAATCCCTAATTACTCTAACCCCAACCTCAATAGACTCATCTCAACGATGACCTTACCCCAATTATTTACCATAACCCAACCCCTAATTACTCTAACCCTAAGCTTAATAAACCTAATTTCAACCCAATTCCCAATTATTCCAACCCCAACCACAATAAACTCCATTTCAACCATAACCCAACTCCCAATTATTCTAACCCTAATCCTAATAAACCTTCCAACTAGAACCTAACCTTCATTTACACTGTCCCCAATCACAATAAATGAAATTTCAATTATAGTTCAGTCCATAATTATATCAACTCTAACCTTAATAAACCTAATTACAACTTCAACCCAATTTCCAAGTACTTTAAATTCAATACACTGAAGCTCTACTACAACCTAATCTTTGATCATCCTAGCCCTGACCCCAAATAAACTGAATTTTAACCGCAATCTAATCACCCATCATCCTAACCCCAATTTAGATTAAAACTAGACTGACTACAACCCACCCTACCTACAATTAATTCAACTTCGACCTCAATAGATATATTTCTAACCCTGACCTACCTTAACCACCTTGACCATAAATTATACAATATAATTGATTGACCTAAAACATAATTTAAAATGGAAACCCCCAAAATCAATCGATATCCTATGTAATATTAATGAAATAAAAAAGGAATAAGGAAAAAAAGGTTATACCACAAGAGGGACACCTGAGGGCGCCACAGTCAACATGAAGTCCTCGAGGATGTTTGGGTATGGATATGGACGTTTGTGTAATATTTTTTGCCACAAGCAAACCAAGAATACACACCGTAGAGAAGTTTAAAGAGCCAAGCGCGCTGAGAACACGACGGTAAACACTTTACAACATGTGTACATAACTAAACATATACTAACACCTAACTACCAGTTTATTAACAATGAATTAATACATCGACTGATAGTGAGTGCATCATGAATTATTGATGAATTAATGATATGTATACATTAACAAATTAATGAGTGACATATGAATAGACTAGGGTTAAATTGGGCCTATTCGGTGCGTACTCTCTCTTAAGCTGGGAAGCCTCGACTTCCCGGCTTGACGGAATCCTAAGGCACCGCTCATTTTTGATCCTCTGCTGCCATCTTTTGGAATAGTCATGCCACATCACTTAGTATGATTTCAGGTTTTTCAACAGCTCATATTCCAAAAAATACCAAACCTTGGCTACCTGATAAGTCAGAAGAATGTCAACCGAACTGTTCACATCTTGTTCAATCGATTCAGGTACTTTACTGTTCTGTTCCTTTATTTTTTATTGTTATTTTTTAACATTACACACACTGCCAATTGCCTGTGTGTGTGTGTGTGTGTGTGTGTGTGTGTCTGTGTCTGTGTCTGTGTGTGTGTGTGTGTGTGTGTGTGTCCACGTACTCGGCCCATGAATCTCATTCTGATACCAGGGGTTACCATTCGTGTTCTTGAACGATTATTGCATTTTTGTGCTTATCATATGTTTTGTTTTGTTTTTTTTGTGTGTGTGTTGTGTGTCATAGGTTCGTGGTCTCGTGGATGTGTGGGTCGTGTGCTGCCCACCTCGGCCACGGACGGATCTTCTGCTCCAAGTCTGACTCGGATCATGTCCTGCTGAAATAAATAAATAAAAGGTAGGCAAATAGTTAGACATACACATGGATTGATGGATGCTTTACTGATCCCCAAGGAAATAAAAGTCCCTGTGGTACAATACAACACACATCATTGACATTACAAACCAGCAAAAAGGACATGTTTGAGTTTCAACCAATGGGATTCCAAACATTTGCATACGGCCAATAGGAGAGCAGACATTTGCATACTGCTACCTCCAGCCAATAGGAGAGCAAAGATTAGCATACGTCTCATTTCAATGCCACTAATTTGAATGCCGCCTCTGGTTTTAACTCTTAACCTATGAGCAAAACCCTAACCACGCCCCCAATCCAAGGCCTAACCCCAAGCTAACCCCAGACTTACTGAAAGCTGGCACCTGCTGTTTAGGTTAGGAACTGCATCTAACCCCAAGCTAACCCCAGACTTACTGAAAGCTGGCACCTGCTGTTTAGGTTAGGAACTGCATCTAACCCCAAGCTAACCCCAGACTTACTGAAAGCTGGCACCTGCTGTTTAGGTTAGGAACTGCATCTAACCCCAAGCTAACCCCAGACTTACTGAAAGCTGGCACCTGCTGTTTAGGTTAGGAACTGCATCTAACCCCAAGCTAACCCCAGACTTACTGAAAGCTGGCACCTGCTGTTTAGGTTAGGAACTGCATCTAACCCCACATGAAATTAAGAAACCCAAATGAAAGGGCACATTTTCTGCATAATTGCACAGCTTGTAACCCTTGTAACCAATCATGGCTACATCTCTGTAGCAAGCTTTAGGAGCTGAGAAATCGATCCAAGTTTGAATTAGGGCCTGTTTATGTAGCTGCAGACAGTTCTCTTGTCCTTTATGTTCCACGTTTCCTTAATCTTAACCATCACCTAATCCCTAATTACTCTAACCCCAACCTCAATAAACCTAATCTTAACCATCACCTAATCCCTAATTACTCTAACCCCAACCTCAATAAACCTAATCTTAACCATAACCTCATTCCTAATTATTCCAACCCCAACCTCAATAAGCCTAATCTTAACCATAACCTAATCCCTAATTACTCTAACCCCAACCTCAATAAACCTAATCTTAACCATCACCTAATCCCTAATTACTCTAACCCCAACCTCAATAAACCTAATCTTAACCATCACCTAATCCCTAATTACTCTAACCCCAACCTCAATAAACCTAATCTTAACCATAACCTCATTCCTAATTATTCCAACCCCAACCTCAATAAGCCTAATCTTAACCATAACCTAATCCCTAATTACTCTAACCCCAACCTCAATAGACTCATCTCAACGATGACCTTACCCCAATTATTTACCATAACCCAACCCCTAATTACTCTAACCCTAAGCTTAATAAACCTAATTTCAACCCAATTCCCAATTATTCCAACCCCAACCACAATAAACTCCATTTCAACCATAACCCAACTCCCAATTATTCTAACCCTAATCCTAATAAACCTTCCAACTAGAACCTAACCTTCATTTACACTGTCCCCAATCACAATAAATGAAATTTCAATTATAGTTCAGTCCATAATTATATCAACTCTAACCTTAATAAACCTAATTACAACTTCAACCCAATTTCCAAGTACTTTAAATTCAATACACTGAAGCTCTACTACAACCTAATCTTTGATCATCCTAGCCCTGACCCCAAATAAACTGAATTTTAACCGCAATCTAATCACCCATCATCCTAACCCCAATTTAGATTAAAACTAGACTGACTACAACCCACCCTACCTACAATTAATTCAACTTCGACCTCAATAGATATATTTCTAACCCTGACCTACCTTAACCACCTTGACCATAAATTATACAATATAATTGATTGACCTAAAACATAATTTAAAATGGAAACCCCCAAAATAAATCGATATCCTATGTAATATTAATGAAATAAAAAAGGAATAAGGAAAAAAAGGTTATACCACAAGAGGGACACCTGAGGGCGCCACAGTCAACATGAAGTCCTCGAGGATGTTTGGGTATGGATATGGACGTTTGTGTAATATTTTTTGCCACAAGCAAACCAAGAATACACACCGTAGAGAAGTTTAAAGAGCCAAGCGCGCTGAGAACACGACGGTAAACACTTTACAACATGTGTACATAACTAAACATATACTAACACCTAACTACCAGTTTATTAACAATGAATTAATACATCGACTGATAGTGAGTGCATCATGAATTATTGATGAATTAATGATATGTATACATTAACAAATTAATGAGTGACATATGAATAGACTAGGGTTAAATTGGGCCTATTCGGTGCGTACTCTCTCTTAAGCTGGGAAGCCTCGACTTCCCGGCTTGACGGAATCCTAAGGCACCGCTCATTTTTGATCCTCTGCTGCCATCTTTTGGAATAGTCATGCCACATCACTTAGTATGATTTCAGGTTTTTCAACAGCTCATATTCCAAAAAATACCAAACCTTGGCTACCTGATAAGTCAGAAGAATGTCAACCGAACTGTTCACATCTTGTTCAATCGATTCAGGTACTTTACTGTTCTGTTCCTTTATTTTTTATTGTTATTTTTTAACATTACACACACTGCCAATTGCCTGTGTGTGTGTGTGTGTGTGTGTGTGTGTGTCTGTGTCTGTGTCTGTGTGTGTGTGTGTGTGTGTGTGTGTCCACGTACTCGGCCCATGAATCTCATTCTGATACCAGGGGTTACCATTCGTGTTCTTGAACGATTATTGCATTTTTGTGCTTATCATATGTTTTGTTTTGTTTTTTTTGTGTGTGTGTTGTGTGTCATAGGTTCGTGGTCTCGTGGATGTGTGGGTCGTGTGCTGCCCACCTCGGCCACGGACGGATCTTCTGCTCCAAGTCTGACTCGGATCATGTCCTGCTGAAATAAATAAATAAAAGGTAGGCAAATAGTTAGACATACACATGGATTGATGGATGCTTTACTGATCCCCAAGGAAATAAAAGTCCCTGTGGTACAATACAACACACATCATTGACATTACAAACCAGCAAAAAGGACATGTTTGAGTTTCAACCAATGGGATTCCAAACATTTGCATACGGCCAATAGGAGAGCAGACATTTGCATACTGCTACCTCCAGCCAATAGGAGAGCAAAGATTAGCATACGTCTCATTTCAATGCCACTAATTTGAATGCCGCCTCTGGTTTTAACTCTTAACCTATGAGCAAAACCCTGACCACGCCCCCAATCCAAGGCCTAACCCCAAGCTAACCCCAGACTTACTGAAAGCTGGCACCTGCTGTTTAGGTTAGGAACTGCATCTAACCCCAAGCTAACCCCAGACTTACTGAAAGCTGGCACCTGCTGTTTAGGTTAGGAACTGCATCTAACCCCAAGCTAACCCCAGACTTACTGAAAGCTGGCACCTGCTGTTTAGGTTAGGAACTGCATCTAACCCCAAGCTAACCCCAGACTTACTGAAAGCTGGCACCTGCTGTTTAGGTTAGGAACTGCATCTAACCCCAAGCTAACCCCAGACTTACTGAAAGCTGGCACCTGCTGTTTAGGTTAGGAACTGCATCTAACCCCACATGAAATTAAGAAACCCAAATGAAAGGGCACATTTTCTGCATAATTGCACAGCTTGTAACCCTTGTAACCAATCATGGCTACATCTCTGTAGCAAGCTTTAGGAGCTGAGAAATCGATCCAAGTTTGAATTAGGGCCTGTTTATGTAGCTGCAGACAGTTCTCTTGTCCTTTATGTTCCACGTTTCCTTAATCTTAACCATCACCTAATCCCTAATTACTCTAACCCCAACCTCAATAAACCTAATCTTAACCATCACCTAATCCCTAATTACTCTAACCCCAACCTCAATAAACCTAATCTTAACCATAACCTCATTCCTAATTATTCCAACCCCAACCTCAATAAGCCTAATCTTAACCATAACCTAATCCCTAATTACTCTAACCCCAACCTCAATAAACCTAATCTTAACCATCACCTAATCCCTAATTACTCTAACCCCAACCTCAATAAACCTAATCTTAACCATCACCTAATCCCTAATTACTCTAACCCCAACCTCAATAAACCTAATCTTAACCATAACCTCATTCCTAATTATTCCAACCCCAACCTCAATAAGCCTAATCTTAACCATAACCTAATCCCTAATTACTCTAACCCCAACCTCAATAGACTCATCTCAACGATGACCTTACCCCAATTATTTACCATAACCCAACCCCTAATTACTCTAACCCTAAGCTTAATAAACCTAATTTCAACCCAATTCCCAATTATTCCAACCCCAACCACAATAAACTCCATTTCAACCATAACCCAACTCCCAATTATTCTAACCCTAATCCTAATAAACCTTCCAACTAGAACCTAACCTTCATTTACACTGTCCCCAATCACAATAAATGAAATTTCAATTATAGTTCAGTCCATAATTATATCAACTCTAACCTTAATAAACCTAATTACAACTTCAACCCAATTTCCAAGTACTTTAAATTCAATACACTGAAGCTCTACTACAACCTAATCTTTGATCATCCTAGCCCTGACCCCAAATAAACTGAATTTTAACCGCAATCTAATCACCCATCATCCTAACCCCAATTTAGATTAAAACTAGACTGACTACAACCCACCCTACCTACAATTAATTCAACTTCGACCTCAATAGATATATTTCTAACCCTGACCTACCTTAACCACCTTGACCATAAATTATACAATATAATTGATTGACCTAAAACATAATTTAAAATGGAAACCCCCAAAATAAATCGATATCCTATGTAATATTAATGAAATAAAAAAGGAATAAGGAAAAAAAGGTTATACCACAAGAGGGACACCTGAGGGCGCCACAGTCAACATGAAGTCCTCGAGGATGTTTGGGTATGGATATGGACGTTTGTGTAATATTTTTTGCCACAAGCAAACCAAGAATACACACCGTAGAGAAGTTTAAAGAGCCAAGCGCGCTGAGAACACGACGGTAAACACTTTACAACATGTGTACATAACTAAACATATACTAACACCTAACTACCAGTTTATTAACAATGAATTAATACATCGACTGATAGTGAGTGCATCATGAATTATTGATGAATTAATGATATGTATACATTAACAAATTAATGAGTGACATATGAATAGACTAGGGTTAAATTGGGCCTATTCGGTGCGTACTCTCTCTTAAGCTGGGAAGCCTCGACTTCCCGGCTTGACGGAATCCTAAGGCACCGCTCATTTTTGATCCTCTGCTGCCATCTTTTGGAATAGTCATGCCACATCACTTAGTATGATTTCAGGTTTTTCAACAGCTCGTATTCCAAAAAATACCAAACCTTGGCTACCTGATAAGTCAGAAGAATGTCAACCGAACTGTTCACATCTTGTTCAATCGATTCAGGTACTTTACTGTTCTGTTCCTTTATTTTTTATTGTTATTTTTTAACATTACACACACTGCCAATTGCCTGTGTGTGTGTGTGTGTGTGTGTGTGTGTGTGTGTGTGTCTGTGTCTGTGTCTGTGTGTGTGTGTGTGTGTGTGTGTGTCCACGTACTCGGCCCATGAATCTCATTCTGATACCAGGGGTTACCATTCGTGTTCTTGAACGATTATTGCATTTTTGTGCTTATCATATGTTTTGTTTTGTTTTTTTTGTGTGTGTGTTGTGTGTCATAGGTTCGTGGTCTCGTGGATGTGTGGGTCGTGTGCTGCCCACCTCGGCCACGGACGGATCTTCTGCTCCAAGTCTGACTCGGATCATGTCCTGCTGAAATAAATAAATAAAAGGTAGGCAAATAGTTAGACATACACATGGATTGATGGATGCTTTACTGATCCCCAAGGAAATAAAAGTCCCTGTGGTACAATACAACACACATCATTGACATTACAAACCAGCAAAAAGGACATGTTTGAGTTTCAACCAATGGGATTCCAAACATTTGCATACGGCCAATAGGAGAGCAGACATTTGCATACTGCTACCTCCAGCCAATAGGAGAGCAAAGATTAGCATACGTCTCATTTCAATGCCACTAATTTGAATGCCGCCTCTGGTTTTAACTCTTAACCTATGAGCAAAACCCTGACCACGCCCCCAATCCAAGGCCTAACCCCAAGCTAACCCCAGACTTACTGAAAGCTGGCACCTGCTGTTTAGGTTAGGAACTGCATCTAACCCCAAGCTAACCCCAGACTTACTGAAAGCTGGCACCTGCTGTTTAGGTTAGGAACTGCATCTAACCCCAAGCTAACCCCAGACTTACTGAAAGCTGGCACCTGCTGTTTAGGTTAGGAACTGCATCTAACCCCAAGCTAACCCCAGACTTACTGAAAGCTGGCACCTGCTGTTTAGGTTAGGAACTGCATCTAACCCCAAGCTAACCCCAGACTTACTGAAAGCTGGCACCTGCTGTTTAGGTTAGGAACTGCATCTAACCCCACATGAAATTAAGAAACCCAAATGAAAGGGCACATTTTCTGCATAATTGCACAGCTTGTAACCCTTGTAACCAATCATGGCTACATCTCTGTAGCAAGCTTTAGGAGCTGAGAAATCGATCCAAGTTTGAATTAGGGCCTGTTTATGTAGCTGCAGACAGTTCTCTTGTCCTTTATGTTCCACGTTTCCTTAATCTTAACCATCACCTAATCCCTAATTACTCTAACCCCAACCTCAATAAACCTAATCTTAACCATCACCTAATCCCTAATTACTCTAACCCCAACCTCAATAAACCTAATCTTAACCATAACCTCATTCCTAATTATTCCAACCCCAACCTCAATAAGCCTAATCTTAACCATAACCTAATCCCTAATTACTCTAACCCCAACCTCAATAAACCTAATCTTAACCATCACCTAATCCCTAATTACTCTAACCCCAACCTCAATAAACCTAATCTTAACCATCACCTAATCCCTAATTACTCTAACCCCAACCTCAATAAACCTAATCTTAACCATAACCTCATTCCTAATTATTCCAACCCCAACCTCAATAAGCCTAATCTTAACCATAACCTAATCCCTAATTACTCTAACCCCAACCTCAATAGACTCATCTCAACGATGACCTTACCCCAATTATTTACCATAACCCAACCCCTAATTACTCTAACCCTAAGCTTAATAAACCTAATTTCAACCCAATTCCCAATTATTCCAACCCCAACCACAATAAACTCCATTTCAACCATAACCCAACTCCCAATTATTCTAACCCTAATCCTAATAAACCTTCCAACTAGAACCTAACCTTCATTTACACTGTCCCCAATCACAATAAATGAAATTTCAATTATAGTTCAGTCCATAATTATATCAACTCTAACCTTAATAAACCTAATTACAACTTCAACCCAATTTCCAAGTACTTTAAATTCAATACACTGAAGCTCTACTACAACCTAATCTTTGATCATCCTAGCCCTGACCCCAAATAAACTGAATTTTAACCGCAATCTAATCACCCATCATCCTAACCCCAATTTAGATTAAAACTAGACTGACTACAACCCACCCTACCTACAATTAATTCAACTTCGACCTCAATAGATATATTTCTAACCCTGACCTACCTTAACCACCTTGACCATAAATTATACAATATAATTGATTGACCTAAAACATAATTTAAAATGGAAACCCCCAAAATCAATCGATATCCTATGTAATATTAATGAAATAAAAAAGGAATAAGGAAAAAAAGGTTATACCACAAGAGGGACACCTGAGGGCGCCACAGTCAACATGAAGTCCTCGAGGATGTTTGGGTATGGATATGGACGTTTGTGTAATATTTTTTGCCACAAGCAAACCAAGAATACACACCGTAGAGAAGTTTAAAGAGCCAAGCGCGCTGAGAACACGACGGTAAACACTTTACAACATGTGTACATAACTAAACATATACTAACACCTAACTACCAGTTTATTAACAATGAATTAATACATCGACTGATAGTGAGTGCATCATGAATTATTGATGAATTAATGATATGTATACATTAACAAATTAATGAGTGACATATGAATAGACTAGGGTTAAATTGGGCCTATTCGGTGCGTACTCTCTCTTAAGCTGGGAAGCCTCGACTTCCCGGCTTGACGGAATCCTAAGGCACCGCTCATTTTTGATCCTCTGCTGCCATCTTTTGGAATAGTCATGCCACATCACTTAGTATGATTTCAGGTTTTTCAACAGCTCGTATTCCAAAAAATACCAAACCTTGGCTACCTGATAAGTCAGAAGAATGTCAACCGAACTGTTCACATCTTGTTCAATCGATTCAGGTACTTTACTGTTCTGTTCCTTTATTTTTTATTGTTATTTTTTAACATTACACACACTGCCAATTGCCTGTGTGTGTGTGTGTGTGTGTGTGTGTGTGTGTGTGTGTCTGTGTCTGTGTCTGTGTGTGTGTGTGTGTGTGTGTGTGTCCACGTACTCGGCCCATGAATCTCATTCTGATACCAGGGGTTACCATTCGTGTTCTTGAACGATTATTGCATTTTTGTGCTTATCATATGTTTTGTTTTGTTTTTTTTGTGTGTGTGTTGTGTGTCATAGGTTCGTGGTCTCGTGGATGTGTGGGTCGTGTGCTGCCCACCTCGGCCACGGACGGATCTTCTGCTCCAAGTCTGACTCGGATCATGTCCTGCTGAAATAAATAAATAAAAGGTAGGCAAATAGTTAGACATACACATGGATTGATGGATGCTTTACTGATCCCCAAGGAAATAAAAGTCCCTGTGGTACAATACAACACACATCATTGACATTACAAACCAGCAAAAAGGACATGTTTGAGTTTCAACCAATGGGATTCCAAACATTTGCATACGGCCAATAGGAGAGCAGACATTTGCATACTGCTACCTCCAGCCAATAGGAGAGCAAAGATTAGCATACGTCTCATTTCAATGCCACTAATTTGAATGCCGCCTCTGGTTTTAACTCTTAACCCTATGAGCAAAACCCTAACCACGCCCCCAATCCAAGGCCTAACCCCAAGCTAACCCCAGACTTACTGCAAGGTGGCACCTGCTGTTTAGGTTAGGAACTGCATCTAACCCCAAGCTAACCCCAGACTTACTGAAAGCTGGCACCTGCTGTTTAGGTTAGGAACTGCATCTAACCCCACATGAAATTAAGAAACCCAAATGAAAGGGCACATTTTCTGCATAATTGCACAGCTTGTAACCCTTGTAACCAATCATGGCTACATCTCTGTAGCAAGCTTTAGGAGCTGAGAAATCGATCCAAGTTTGAATTAGGGCCTGTTTATGTAGCTGCAGACAGTTCTCTTGTCCTTTATGTTCCACGTTTCCTTAATTTTAACCATAACCTAATCCCTAATTATTCTAACCCCAACCTCAATAAACCTAATCTTAACCATTACCTAATCCCTAATTATTCTAACCCCAACCTCAATAAACCTAATCTTAACCATTACCTAATCCCTAATTACTCTAACCCCAACCTCAATAAACCTAATCTTAACCATTACCTAATCCCTAATTACTCTAACCCCAACCTCAATAAACCTAATCTTAACCATAACCTCATTCCTAATTATTCCAACCCCAACCTCAATAAGCCTAATCTTAACCATAACCTAATCCCTAATTACTCTAACCCCAACCTCAATAAACCTAATCTTAACCATTACCTAATCCCTAATTACTCTAACCCCAACCTCAATAAACCTAATCTTAACCATAACCTAATCTTAACCATCACCTAATCCCTAATTACTCTAACCCCAACCTCAATAAACCTAATCTTAACCATCACCTAATCCCTAATTACTCTAACCCCAACCTCAATAAACCTAATCTTAACCATAACCTCATTTCTAATTATTCCAACCCCAACCTCAATAAGCCTAATCTTAACCATAACCTAATCCCTAATTATTCTAACCCCAACCTCAATAGACTCATCTCAACGATGACCTTACCCCAATTATTTACCATAACCCAACCCCTAATTACTCTAACCCTAAGCTTAATAAACCTAATTTCAACCCAATTCCCAATTATTCCCGTATCTCGGACGCCTTTAGGACCAGGGTCACGGGGCTCCGATATGTCGCTCGTGCCTACGCGCGGTCCGTCGTACTCTGGTCCGGTGGGCCTACGACATCCGGTTCCCTCGCGGGACCTCCGCACGTCGTCTGGGGCCTGACGACTACTCGCGTACGCGTCGGGGCCCGTGTCTCGGCCGCCTTTCGGACCACGGTGACGGGGCTCCGATATGTCGCTCGTGGCCGGGCCCCCTCCGACGTGCTCGGTTTCGGTGCGCCTACGTCCTACGGTTCCGCCGCGGGACCCCGAAACGTGGTTTTTTGGGCCTACTCGCGTACGCGTCGGGGGCCCGTATCTCGGCCGTCTTTCCACGCGGGACCGCGGGGCTCCGATATGTCGCTGGTAGGTTGGACCTGCACGCCCTGTGCGATTTTGGAGGTCCTACGACGTTTCTTCGAATTTTCCCGATTATTTGACTGAGTGTAGACTAGGGTCAGATCGGCCGCATTCTCTTAATCCGGGAACCTTGCACCATATGGTCGCTGCTTCCCGGCTTAAGGATCTGACCTCTGCAGGGCATGTTCGGAACTGCATCGACATTAAGAAAAGGAAATAAGAAACCCGATGAAACGGCACATTTTCCAGTGTTAGTGCACAGCTTGAAGTTTGTTCTTCTGACCAATCGTTGCTACATCTATGCTGTAGCAGCCTCAAGAGCTGAGAAATCCCATTTTGAATGAATTAAAAGTCAATCGGCGTCTATCCCAGTGGGTTCGGACACCAGCTCTGAATATCCTTCATGAACATAATATCATTGTATGTTGTGTTTGTCTGGATTGAGCTTTTTACATGAAATTATTTACACACTTTATGAACAGATTTTGGAAAGCTCTTTCACTTTGCATTGGAAACACTACATTTCAAGCCGACCACTTCTCCCTGCTCACAGCTGGAAACGCACCGCTCGTTTTTAACCCTCTGCTGCCATCTACTGGACGTTTTCGGTTACAACGTCCTCATGTACTTTTAGAAGTCATACAGCACCAGTTTGTAGGACTTTCAAGGTAGAATGAACCACCTCGTACCCCCCCAACGACACCAGCTATCTTTTTTTGTACCCCCACTGCCTAATTACTTTTACTGGGCTCCAATCTTTAAGTCAGAAGAATGTCAACCGATTTTTGTACCTCATTACAAAACAAACCCCAAGCTAACCCCAGACTTACTGCAAGGTGGCACCTGCTGTTTAGGTTAGGAACTGCATCTAACCCCAAGCTAACCCCAGACTTACTGAAAGCTGGCACCTGCTGTTTAGGTTAGGAACTGCATCTAACCCCAAGCTAACCCCAGACTTACTGAAAGCTGGCACCTGCTGTTTAGGTTAGGAACTGCATCTAACCCCAAGCTAACCCCAGACTTACTGCAAGGTGGCACCTGCTGTTTAGGTTAGGAACTGCATCTAACCCCAAGCTAACCCCAGACTTACTGAAAGCTGGCACCTGCTGTTTAGGTTAGGAACTGCATCTAACCCCACATGAAATTAAGAAACCCAAATGAAAGGGCACATTTTCTGCATAATTGCACAGCTTGTAACCCTTGTAACCAATCATGGCTACATCTCTGTAGCAAGCTTTAGGAGCTGAGAAATCGATCCAAGTTTGAATTAGGGCCTGTTTATGTAGCTGCAGACAGTTCTCTTGTCCTTTATGTTCCACGTTTCCTTAATCTTAACCATCACCTAATCCCTAATTACTCTAACCCCAACCTCAATAAACCTAATCTTAACCATCACCTAATCCCTAATTACTCTAACCCCAACCTCAATAAACCTAATCTTAACCATAACCTCATTCCTAATTATTCCAACCCCAACCTCAATAAGCCTAATCTTAACCATAACCGAATCCCTAATTACTCTAACCCCAACCTCAATAGACTCATCTCAACGATGACCTTACCCCAATTATTTACCATGACCCAACCCCTAATTACTCTAACCCTAAGCTTAATAAACCTAATTTCAACCCAATTCCCAATTATTCCAACCCCAACCACAATAAACTCCATTTCAACCATAACCCAACTCCCAATTATTCTAACCCTAATCCTAATAAACCTTCCAACTAGAACCTAACCTTCATTTACACTGTCCCCAATCACAATAAATGAAATTTCAATTATAGTTCAGTCCATAATTATATCAACTCTAACCTTAATAAACCTAATTACAACTTCAACCCAATTTCCAAGTACTTTAAATTCAATACACTGAAGCTCTACTACAACCTAATCTTTGATCATCCTAGCCCTGACCCCAAATAAACTGAATTTTAACCGCAATCTAATCACCCATCATCCTAACCCCAATTTAGATTAAAACTAGACTGACTACAACCCACCCTACCTACAATTAATTCAACTTCGACCTCAATAGATATATTTCTAACCCTGACCTACCTTAACCACCTTGACCATAAATTATACAATATAATTGATTGACCTAAAACATAATTTAAAATGGAAACCCCCAAAATCAATCGATATCCTATGTAATATTAATGAAATAAAAAAGGAATAAGGAAAAAAAGGTTATACCACAAGAGGGACACCTGAGGGCGCCACAGTCAACATGAAGTCCTCGAGGATGTTTGGGTATGGATATGGACGTTTGTGTAATATTTTTTGCCACAAGCAAACCAAGAATACACACCGTAGAGAAGTTTAAAGAGCCAAGCGCGCTGAGAACACGACGGTAAACACTTTACAACATGTGTACATAACTAAACATATACTAACACCTAACTACCAGTTTATTAACAATGAATTAATACATCGACTGATAGTGAGTGCATCATGAATTATTGATGAATTAATGATATGTATACATTAACAAATTAATGAGTGACATATGAATAGACTAGGGTTAAATTGGGCCTATTCGGTGCGTACTCTCTCTTAAGCTGGGAAGCCTCGACTTCCCGGCTTGACGGAATCCTAAGGCACCGCTCATTTTTGATCCTCTGCTGCCATCTTTTGGAATAGTCATGCCACATCACTTAGTATGATTTCAGGTTTTTCAACAGCTCATATTCCAAAAAATACCAAACCTTGGCTACCTGATAAGTCAGAAGAATGTCAACCGAACTGTTCACATCTTGTTCAATCGATTCAGGTACTTTACTGTTCTGTTCCTTTATTTTTTATTGTTATTTTTTAACATTACACACACTGCCAATTGCCTGTGTGTGTGTGTGTGTGTGTGTGTGTGTGTCTGTGTCTGTGTCTGTGTGTGTGTGTGTGTGTGTGTGTGTCCACGTACTCGGCCCATGAATCTCATTCTGATACCAGGGGTTACCATTCGTGTTCTTGAACGATTATTGCATTTTTGTGCTTATCATATGTTTTGTTTTGTTTTTTTTGTGTGTGTGTTGTGTGTCATAGGTTCGTGGTCTCGTGGATGTGTGGGTCGTGTGCTGCCCACCTCGGCCACGGACGGATCTTCTGCTCCAAGTCTGACTCGGATCATGTCCTGCTGAAATAAATAAATAAAAGGTAGGCAAATAGTTAGACATACACATGGATTGATGGATGCTTTACTGATCCCCAAGGAAATAAAAGTCCCTGTGGTACAATACAACACACATCATTGACATTACAAACCAGCAAAAAGGACATGTTTGAGTTTCAACCAATGGGATTCCAAACATTTGCATACGGCCAATAGGAGAGCAGACATTTGCATACTGCTACCTCCAGCCAATAGGAGAGCAAAGATTAGCATACGTCTCATTTCAATGCCACTAATTTGAATGCCGCCTCTGGTTTTAACTCTTAACCTATGAGCAAAACCCTAACCACGCCCCCAATCCAAGGCCTAACCCCAAGCTAACCCCAGACTTACTGAAAGCTGGCACCTGCTGTTTAGGTTAGGAACTGCATCTAACCCCAAGCTAACCCCAGACTTACTGAAAGCTGGCACCTGCTGTTTAGGTTAGGAACTGCATCTAACCCCAAGCTAACCCCAGACTTACTGAAAGCTGGCACCTGCTGTTTAGGTTAGGAACTGCATCTAACCCCAAGCTAACCCCAGACTTACTGAAAGCTGGCACCTGCTGTTTAGGTTAGGAACTGCATCTAACCCCAAGCTAACCCCAGACTTACTGAAAGCTGGCACCTGCTGTTTAGGTTAGGAACTGCATCTAACCCCACATGAAATTAAGAAACCCAAATGAAAGGGCACATTTTCTGCATAATTGCACAGCTTGTAACCCTTGTAACCAATCATGGCTACATCTCTGTAGCAAGCTTTAGGAGCTGAGAAATCGATCCAAGTTTGAATTAGGGCCTGTTTATGTAGCTGCAGACAGTTCTCTTGTCCTTTATGTTCCACGTTTCCTTAATCTTAACCATCACCTAATCCCTAATTACTCTAACCCCAACCTCAATAAACCTAATCTTAACCATCACCTAATCCCTAATTACTCTAACCCCAACCTCAATAAACCTAATCTTAACCATAACCTCATTCCTAATTATTCCAACCCCAACCTCAATAAGCCTAATCTTAACCATAACCTAATCCCTAATTACTCTAACCCCAACCTCAATAAACCTAATCTTAACCATCACCTAATCCCTAATTACTCTAACCCCAACCTCAATAAACCTAATCTTAACCATCACCTAATCCCTAATTACTCTAACCCCAACCTCAATAAACCTAATCTTAACCATAACCTCATTCCTAATTATTCCAACCCCAACCTCAATAAGCCTAATCTTAACCATAACCTAATCCCTAATTACTCTAACCCCAACCTCAATAGACTCATCTCAACGATGACCTTACCCCAATTATTTACCATAACCCAACCCCTAATTACTCTAACCCTAAGCTTAATAAACCTAATTTCAACCCAATTCCCAATTATTCCAACCCCAACCACAATAAACTCCATTTCAACCATAACCCAACTCCCAATTATTCTAACCCTAATCCTAATAAACCTTCCAACTAGAACCTAACCTTCATTTACACTGTCCCCAATCACAATAAATGAAATTTCAATTATAGTTCAGTCCATAATTATATCAACTCTAACCTTAATAAACCTAATTACAACTTCAACCCAATTTCCAAGTACTTTAAATTCAATACACTGAAGCTCTACTACAACCTAATCTTTGATCATCCTAGCCCTGACCCCAAATAAACTGAATTTTAACCGCAATCTAATCACCCATCATCCTAACCCCAATTTAGATTAAAACTAGACTGACTACAACCCACCCTACCTACAATTAATTCAACTTCGACCTCAATAGATATATTTCTAACCCTGACCTACCTTAACCACCTTGACCATAAATTATACAATATAATTGATTGACCTAAAACATAATTTAAAATGGAAACCCCCAAAATCAATCGATATCCTATGTAATATTAATGAAATAAAAAAGGAATAAGGAAAAAAAGGTTATACCACAAGAGGGACACCTGAGGGCGCCACAGTCAACATGAAGTCCTCGAGGATGTTTGGGTATGGATATGGACGTTTGTGTAATATTTTTTGCCACAAGCAAACCAAGAATACACACCGTAGAGAAGTTTAAAGAGCCAAGCGCGCTGAGAACACGACGGTAAACACTTTACAACATGTGTACATAACTAAACATATACTAACACCTAACTACCAGTTTATTAACAATGAATTAATACATCGACTGATAGTGAGTGCATCATGAATTATTGATGAATTAATGATATGTATACATTAACAAATTAATGAGTGACATATGAATAGACTAGGGTTAAATTGGGCCTATTCGGTGCGTACTCTCTCTTAAGCTGGGAAGCCTCGACTTCCCGGCTTGACGGAATCCTAAGGCACCGCTCATTTTTGATCCTCTGCTGCCATCTTTTGGAATAGTCATGCCACATCACTTAGTATGATTTCAGGTTTTTCAACAGCTCGTATTCCAAAAAATACCAAACCTTGGCTACCTGATAAGTCAGAAGAATGTCAACCGAACTGTTCACATCTTGTTCAATCGATTCAGGTACTTTACTGTTCTGTTCCTTTATTTTTTATTGTTATTTTTTAACATTACACACACTGCCAATTGCCTGTGTGTGTGTGTGTGTGTGTGTGTGTGTGTGTGTGTGTCTGTGTCTGTGTCTGTGTGTGTGTGTGTGTGTGTGTGTGTCCACGTACTCGGCCCATGAATCTCATTCTGATACCAGGGGTTACCATTCGTGTTCTTGAACGATTATTGCATTTTTGTGCTTATCATATGTTTTGTTTTGTTTTTTTTGTGTGTGTGTTGTGTGTCATAGGTTCGTGGTCTCGTGGATGTGTGGGTCGTGTGCTGCCCACCTCGGCCACGGACGGATCTTCTGCTCCAAGTCTGACTCGGATCATGTCCTGCTGAAATAAATAAATAAAAGGTAGGCAAATAGTTAGACATACACATGGATTGATGGATGCTTTACTGATCCCCAAGGAAATAAAAGTCCCTGTGGTACAATACAACACACATCATTGACATTACAAACCAGCAAAAAGGACATGTTTGAGTTTCAACCAATGGGATTCCAAACATTTGCATACGGCCAATAGGAGAGCAGACATTTGCATACTGCTACCTCCAGCCAATAGGAGAGCAAAGATTAGCATACGTCTCATTTCAATGCCACTAATTTGAATGCCGCCTCTGGTTTTAACTCTTAACCCTATGAGCAAAACCCTAACCACGCCCCCAATCCAAGGCCTAACCCCAAGCTAACCCCAGACTTACTGAAAGCTGGCACCTGCTGTTTAGGTTAGGAACTGCATCTAACCCCACATGAAATTAAGAAACCCAAATGAAAGGGCACATTTTCTGCATAATTGCACAGCTTGTAACCCTTGTAACCAATCATGGCTACATCTCTGTAGCAAGCTTTAGGAGCTGAGAAATCGATCCAAGTTTGAATTAGGGCCTGTTTATGTAGCTGCAGACAGTTCTCTTGTCCTTTATGTTCCACGTTTCCTTAATTTTAACCATAACCTAATCCCTAATTATTCTAACCCCAACCTCAATAAACCTAATCTTAACCATTACCTAATCCCTAATTATTCTAACCCCAACCTCAATAAACCTAATCTTAACCATTACCTAATCCCTAATTACTCTAACCCCAACCTCAATAAACCTAATCTTAACCATTACCTAATCCCTAATTACTCTAACCCCAACCTCAATAAACCTAATCTTAACCATAACCTCATTCCTAATTATTCCAACCCCAACCTCAATAAGCCTAATCTTAACCATAACCTAATCCCTAATTACTCTAACCCCAACCTCAATAAACCTAATCTTAACCATTACCTAATCCCTAATTACTCTAACCCCAACCTCAATAAACCTAATCTTAACCATAACCTAATCTTAACCATCACCTAATCCCTAATTACTCTAACCCCAACCTCAATAAACCTAATCTTAACCATCACCTAATCCCTAATTACTCTAACCCCAACCTCAATAAACCTAATCTTAACCATAACCTCATTTCTAATTATTCCAACCCCAACCTCAATAAGCCTAATCTTAACCATAACCTAATCCCTAATTATTCTAACCCCAACCTCAATAGACTCATCTCAACGATGACCTTACCCCAATTATTTACCATAACCCAACCCCTAATTACTCTAACCCTAAGCTTAATAAACCTAATTTCAACCCAATTCCCAATTATTCCCGTATCTCGGACGCCTTTAGGACCAGGGTCACGGGGCTCCGATATGTCGCTCGTGCCTACGCGCGGTCCGTCGTACTCTGGTCCGGTGGGCCTACGACATCCGGTTCCCTCGCGGGACCTCCGCACGTCGTCTGGGGCCTGACGACTACTCGCGTACGCGTCGGGGCCCGTGTCTCGGCCGCCTTTCGGACCACGGTGACGGGGCTCCGATATGTCGCTCGTGGCCGGGCCCCCTCCGACGTGCTCGGTTTCGGTGCGCCTACGTCCTACGGTTCCGCCGCGGGACCCCGAAACGTGGTTTTTTGGGCCTACTCGCGTACGCGTCGGGGGCCCGTATCTCGGCCGTCTTTCCACGCGGGACCGCGGGGCTCCGATATGTCGCTGGTAGGTTGGACCTGCACGCCCTGTGCGATTTTGGAGGTCCTACGACGTTTCTTCGAATTTTCCCGATTATTTGACTGAGTGTAGACTAGGGTCAGATCGGCCGCATTCTCTTAATCCGGGAACCTTGCACCATATGGTCGCTGCTTCCCGGCTTAAGGATCTGACCTCTGCAGGGCATGTTCGGAACTGCATCGACATTAAGAAAAGGAAATAAGAAACCCGATGAAACGGCACATTTTCCAGTGTTAGTGCACAGCTTGAAGTTTGTTCTTCTGACCAATCGTTGCTACATCTATGCTGTAGCAGCCTCAAGAGCTGAGAAATCCCATTTTGAATGAATTAAAAGTCAATCGGCGTCTATCCCAGTGGGTTCGGACACCAGCTCTGAATATCCTTCATGAACATAATATCATTGTATGTTGTGTTTGTCTGGATTGAGCTTTTTACATGAAATTATTTACACACTTTATGAACAGATTTTGGAAAGCTCTTTCACTTTGCATTGGAAACACTACATTTCAAGCCGACCACTTCTCCCTGCTCACAGCTGGAAACGCACCGCTCGTTTTTAACCCTCTGCTGCCATCTACTGGACGTTTTCGGTTACAACGTCCTCATGTACTTTTAGAAGTCATACAGCACCAGTTTGTAGGACTTTCAAGGTAGAATGAACCACCTCGTACCCCCCCAACGACACCAGCTATCTTTTTTTGTACCCCCACTGCCTAATTACTTTTACTGGGCTCCAATCTTTAAGTCAGAAGAATGTCAACCGATTTTTGTACCTCATTACAAAACAAACCCCAAGCTAACCCCAGACTTACTGCAAGGTGGCACCTGCTGTTTAGGTTAGGAACTGCATCTAACCCCAAGCTAACCCCAGACTTACTGAAAGCTGGCACCTGCTGTTTAGGTTAGGAACTGCATCTAACCCCAAGCTAACCCCAGACTTACTGAAAGCTGGCACCTGCTGTTTAGGTTAGGAACTGCATCTAACCCCAAGCTAACCCCAGACTTACTGCAAGGTGGCACCTGCTGTTTAGGTTAGGAACTGCATCTAACCCCAAGCTAACCCCAGACTTACTGAAAGCTGGCACCTGCTGTTTAGGTTAGGAACTGCATCTAACCCCACATGAAATTAAGAAACCCAAATGAAAGGGCACATTTTCTGCATAATTGCACAGCTTGTAACCCTTGTAACCAATCATGGCTACATCTCTGTAGCAAGCTTTAGGAGCTGAGAAATCGATCCAAGTTTGAATTAGGGCCTGTTTATGTAGCTGCAGACAGTTCTCTTGTCCTTTATGTTCCACGTTTCCTTAATCTTAACCATCACCTAATCCCTAATTACTCTAACCCCAACCTCAATAAACCTAATCTTAACCATCACCTAATCCCTAATTACTCTAACCCCAACCTCAATAAACCTAATCTTAACCATAACCTCATTCCTAATTATTCCAACCCCAACCTCAATAAGCCTAATCTTAACCATAACCGAATCCCTAATTACTCTAACCCCAACCTCAATAGACTCATCTCAACGATGACCTTACCCCAATTATTTACCATGACCCAACCCCTAATTACTCTAACCCTAAGCTTAATAAACCTAATTTCAACCCAATTCCCAATTATTCCAACCCCAACCACAATAAACTCCATTTCAACCATAACCCAACTCCCAATTATTCTAACCCTAATCCTAATAAACCTTCCAACTAGAACCTAACCTTCATTTACACTGTCCCCAATCACAATAAATGAAATTTCAATTATAGTTCAGTCCATAATTATATCAACTCTAACCTTAATAAACCTAATTACAACTTCAACCCAATTTCCAAGTACTTTAAATTCAATACACTGAAGCTCTACTACAACCTAATCTTTGATCATCCTAGCCCTGACCCCAAATAAACTGAATTTTAACCGCAATCTAATCACCCATCATCCTAACCCCAATTTAGATTAAAACTAGACTGACTACAACCCACCCTACCTACAATTAATTCAACTTCGACCTCAATAGATATATTTCTAACCCTGACCTACCTTAACCACCTTGACCATAAATTATACAATATAATTGATTGACCTAAAACATAATTTAAAATGGAAACCCCCAAAATCAATCGATATCCTATGTAATATTAATGAAATAAAAAAGGAATAAGGAAAAAAAGGTTATACCACAAGAGGGACACCTGAGGGCGCCACAGTCAACATGAAGTCCTCGAGGATGTTTGGGTATGGATATGGACGTTTGTGTAATATTTTTTGCCACAAGCAAACCAAGAATACACACCGTAGAGAAGTTTAAAGAGCCAAGCGCGCTGAGAACACGACGGTAAACACTTTACAACATGTGTACATAACTAAACATATACTAACACCTAACTACCAGTTTATTAACAATGAATTAATACATCGACTGATAGTGAGTGCATCATGAATTATTGATGAATTAATGATATGTATACATTAACAAATTAATGAGTGACATATGAATAGACTAGGGTTAAATTGGGCCTATTCGGTGCGTACTCTCTCTTAAGCTGGGAAGCCTCGACTTCCCGGCTTGACGGAATCCTAAGGCACCGCTCATTTTTGATCCTCTGCTGCCATCTTTTGGAATAGTCATGCCACATCACTTAGTATGATTTCAGGTTTTTCAACAGCTCATATTCCAAAAAATACCAAACCTTGGCTACCTGATAAGTCAGAAGAATGTCAACCGAACTGTTCACATCTTGTTCAATCGATTCAGGTACTTTACTGTTCTGTTCCTTTATTTTTTATTGTTATTTTTTAACATTACACACACTGCCAATTGCCTGTGTGTGTGTGTGTGTGTGTGTGTGTGTGTCTGTGTCTGTGTCTGTGTGTGTGTGTGTGTGTGTGTGTGTCCACGTACTCGGCCCATGAATCTCATTCTGATACCAGGGGTTACCATTCGTGTTCTTGAACGATTATTGCATTTTTGTGCTTATCATATGTTTTGTTTTGTTTTTTTTGTGTGTGTGTTGTGTGTCATAGGTTCGTGGTCTCGTGGATGTGTGGGTCGTGTGCTGCCCACCTCGGCCACGGACGGATCTTCTGCTCCAAGTCTGACTCGGATCATGTCCTGCTGAAATAAATAAATAAAAGGTAGGCAAATAGTTAGACATACACATGGATTGATGGATGCTTTACTGATCCCCAAGGAAATAAAAGTCCCTGTGGTACAATACAACACACATCATTGACATTAACCAGCAAAAAGGACATGTTTGAGTTTCAACCAATGGGATTCCAAACATTTGCATACGGCCAATAGGAGAGCAGACATTTGCATACTGCTACCTCCAGCCAATAGGAGAGCAAAGATTAGCATACGTCTCATTTCAATGCCACTAATTTGAATGCCGCCTCTGGTTTTAACTCTTAACCTATGAGCAAAACCCTAACCACGCCCCCAATCCAAGGCCTAACCCCAAGCTAACCCCAGACTTACTGAAAGCTGGCACCTGCTGTTTAGGTTAGGAACTGCATCTAACCCCAAGCTAACCCCAGACTTACTGAAAGCTGGCACCTGCTGTTTAGGTTAGGAACTGCATCTAACCCCAAGCTAACCCCAGACTTACTGAAAGCTGGCACCTGCTGTTTAGGTTAGGAACTGCATCTAACCCCAAGCTAACCCCAGACTTACTGAAAGCTGGCACCTGCTGTTTAGGTTAGGAACTGCATCTAACCCCAAGCTAACCCCAGACTTACTGAAAGCTGGCACCTGCTGTTTAGGTTAGGAACTGCATCTAACCCCACATGAAATTAAGAAACCCAAATGAAAGGGCACATTTTCTGCATAATTGCACAGCTTGTAACCCTTGTAACCAATCATGGCTACATCTCTGTAGCAAGCTTTAGGAGCTGAGAAATCGATCCAAGTTTGAATTAGGGCCTGTTTATGTAGCTGCAGACAGTTCTCTTGTCCTTTATGTTCCACGTTTCCTTAATCTTAACCATCACCTAATCCCTAATTACTCTAACCCCAACCTCAATAAACCTAATCTTAACCATCACCTAATCCCTAATTACTCTAACCCCAACCTCAATAAACCTAATCTTAAC
Source organism: Trichomycterus rosablanca (assembly GCF_030014385.1). Taxonomy (NCBI): domain Eukaryota; kingdom Metazoa; phylum Chordata; class Actinopteri; order Siluriformes; family Trichomycteridae; genus Trichomycterus; species Trichomycterus rosablanca. The sequence continues at coordinate 57,531 of NW_026947260.1, forward strand.
CATAACCTCATTCCTAATTATTCCAACCCCAACCTCAATAAGCCTAATCTTAACCATAACCTAATCCCTAATTACTCTAACCCCAACCTCAATAAACCTAATCTTAACCATCACCTAATCCCTAATTACTCTAACCCCAACCTCAATAAACCTAATCTTAACCATCACCTAATCCCTAATTACTCTAACCCCAACCTCAATAAACCTAATCTTAACCATAACCTCATTCCTAATTATTCCAACCCCAACCTCAATAAGCCTAATCTTAACCATAACCTAATCCCTAATTACTCTAACCCCAACCTCAATAGACTCATCTCAACGATGACCTTACCCCAATTATTTACCATAACCCAACCCCTAATTACTCTAACCCTAAGCTTAATAAACCTAATTTCAACCCAATTCCCAATTATTCCAACCCCAACCACAATAAACTCCATTTCAACCATAACCCAACTCCCAATTATTCTAACCCTAATCCTAATAAACCTTCCAACTAGAACCTAACCTTCATTTACACTGTCCCCAATCACAATAAATGAAATTTCAATTATAGTTCAGTCCATAATTATATCAACTCTAACCTTAATAAACCTAATTACAACTTCAACCCAATTTCCAAGTACTTTAAATTCAATACACTGAAGCTCTACTACAACCTAATCTTTGATCATCCTAGCCCTGACCCCAAATAAACTGAATTTTAACCGCAATCTAATCACCCATCATCCTAACCCCAATTTAGATTAAAACTAGACTGACTACAACCCACCCTACCTACAATTAATTCAACTTCGACCTCAATAGATATATTTCTAACCCTGACCTACCTTAACCACCTTGACCATAAATTATACAATATAATTGATTGACCTAAAACATAATTTAAAATGGAAACCCCCAAAATCAATCGATATCCTATGTAATATTAATGAAATAAAAAAGGAATAAGGAAAAAAAGGTTATACCACAAGAGGGACACCTGAGGGCGCCACAGTCAACATGAAGTCCTCGAGGATGTTTGGGTATGGATATGGACGTTTGTGTAATATTTTTTGCCACAAGCAAACCAAGAATACACACCGTAGAGAAGTTTAAAGAGCCAAGCGCGCTGAGAACACGACGGTAAACACTTTACAACATGTGTACATAACTAAACATATACTAACACCTAACTACCAGTTTATTAACAATGAATTAATACATCGACTGATAGTGAGTGCATCATGAATTATTGATGAATTAATGATATGTATACATTAACAAATTAATGAGTGACATATGAATAGACTAGGGTTAAATTGGGCCTATTCGGTGCGTACTCTCTCTTAAGCTGGGAAGCCTCGACTTCCCGGCTTGACGGAATCCTAAGGCACCGCTCATTTTTGATCCTCTGCTGCCATCTTTTGGAATAGTCATGCCACATCACTTAGTATGATTTCAGGTTTTTCAACAGCTCGTATTCCAAAAAATACCAAACCTTGGCTACCTGATAAGTCAGAAGAATGTCAACCGAACTGTTCACATCTTGTTCAATCGATTCAGGTACTTTACTGTTCTGTTCCTTTATTTTTTATTGTTATTTTTTAACATTACACACACTGCCAATTGCCTGTGTGTGTGTGTGTGTGTGTGTGTGTGTGTGTGTGTGTGTGTCTGTGTCTGTGTCTGTGTGTGTGTGTGTGTGTGTGTGTGTCCACGTACTCGGCCCATGAATCTCATTCTGATACCAGGGGTTACCATTCGTGTTCTTGAACGATTATTGCATTTTTGTGCTTATCATATGTTTTGTTTTGTTTTTTTTGTGTGTGTGTTGTGTGTCATAGGTTCGTGGTCTCGTGGATGTGTGGGTCGTGTGCTGCCCACCTCGGCCACGGACGGATCTTCTGCTCCAAGTCTGACTCGGATCATGTCCTGCTGAAATAAATAAATAAAAGGTAGGCAAATAGTTAGACATACACATGGATTGATGGATGCTTTACTGATCCCCAAGGAAATAAAAGTCCCTGTGGTACAATACAACACACATCATTGACATTACAAACCAGCAAAAAGGACATGTTTGAGTTTCAACCAATGGGATTCCAAACATTTGCATACGGCCAATAGGAGAGCAGACATTTGCATACTGCTACCTCCAGCCAATAGGAGAGCAAAGATTAGCATACGTCTCATTTCAATGCCACTAATTTGAATGCCGCCTCTGGTTTTAACTCTTAACCTATGAGCAAAACCCTAACCACGCCCCCAATCCAAGGCCTAACCCCAAGCTAACCCCAGACTTACTGAAAGCTGGCACCTGCTGTTTAGGTTAGGAACTGCATCTAACCCCAAGCTAACCCCAGACTTACTGAAAGCTGGCACCTGCTGTTTAGGTTAGGAACTGCATCTAACCCCAAGCTAACCCCAGACTTACTGAAAGCTGGCACCTGCTGTTTAGGTTAGGAACTGCATCTAACCCCAAGCTAACCCCAGACTTACTGAAAGCTGGCACCTGCTGTTTAGGTTAGGAACTGCATCTAACCCCAAGCTAACCCCAGACTTACTGAAAGCTGGCACCTGCTGTTTAGGTTAGGAACTGCATCTAACCCCACATGAAATTAAGAAACCCAAATGAAAGGGCACATTTTCTGCATAATTGCACAGCTTGTAACCCTTGTAACCAATCATGGCTACATCTCTGTAGCAAGCTTTAGGAGCTGAGAAATCGATCCAAGTTTGAATTAGGGCCTGTTTATGTAGCTGCAGACAGTTCTCTTGTCCTTTATGTTCCACGTTTCCTTAATCTTAACCATCACCTAATCCCTAATTACTCTAACCCCAACCTCAATAAACCTAATCTTAACCATCACCTAATCCCTAATTACTCTAACCCCAACCTCAATAAACCTAATCTTAACCATAACCTCATTCCTAATTATTCCAACCCCAACCTCAATAAGCCTAATCTTAACCATAACCTAATCCCTAATTACTCTAACCCCAACCTCAATAAACCTAATCTTAACCATCACCTAATCCCTAATTACTCTAACCCCAACCTCAATAAACCTAATCTTAACCATCACCTAATCCCTAATTACTCTAACCCCAACCTCAATAAACCTAATCTTAACCATAACCTCATTCCTAATTATTCCAACCCCAACCTCAATAAGCCTAATCTTAACCATAACCTAATCCCTAATTACTCTAACCCCAACCTCAATAGACTCATCTCAACGATGACCTTACCCCAATTATTTACCATAACCCAACCCCTAATTACTCTAACCCTAAGCTTAATAAACCTAATTTCAACCCAATTCCCAATTATTCCAACCCCAACCACAATAAACTCCATTTCAACCATAACCCAACTCCCAATTATTCTAACCCTAATCCTAATAAACCTTCCAACTAGAACCTAACCTTCATTTACACTGTCCCCAATCACAATAAATGAAATTTCAATTATAGTTCAGTCCATAATTATATCAACTCTAACCTTAATAAACCTAATTACAACTTCAACCCAATTTCCAAGTACTTTAAATTCAATACACTGAAGCTCTACTACAACCTAATCTTTGATCATCCTAGCCCTGACCCCAAATAAACTGAATTTTAACCGCAATCTAATCACCCATCATCCTAACCCCAATTTAGATTAAAACTAGACTGACTACAACCCACCCTACCTACAATTAATTCAACTTCGACCTCAATAGATATATTTCTAACCCTGACCTACCTTAACCACCTTGACCATAAATTATACAATATAATTGATTGACCTAAAACATAATTTAAAATGGAAACCCCCAAAATAAATCGATATCCTATGTAATATTAATGAAATAAAAAAGGAATAAGGAAAAAAAGGTTATACCACAAGAGGGACACCTGAGGGCGCCACAGTCAACATGAAGTCCTCGAGGATGTTTGGGTATGGATATGGACGTTTGTGTAATATTTTTTGCCACAAGCAAACCAAGAATACACACCGTAGAGAAGTTTAAAGAGCCAAGCGCGCTGAGAACACGACGGTAAACACTTTACAACATGTGTACATAACTAAACATATACTAACACCTAACTACCAGTTTATTAACAATGAATTAATACATCGACTGATAGTGAGTGCATCATGAATTATTGATGAATTAATGATATGTATACATTAACAAATTAATGAGTGACATATGAATAGACTAGGGTTAAATTGGGCCTATTCGGTGCGTACTCTCTCTTAAGCTGGGAAGCCTCGACTTCCCGGCTTGACGGAATCCTAAGGCACCGCTCATTTTTGATCCTCTGCTGCCATCTTTTGGAATAGTCATGCCACATCACTTAGTATGATTTCAGGTTTTTCAACAGCTCGTATTCCAAAAAATACCAAACCTTGGCTACCTGATAAGTCAGAAGAATGTCAACCGAACTGTTCACATCTTGTTCAATCGATTCAGGTACTTTACTGTTCTGTTCCTTTATTTTTTATTGTTATTTTTTAACATTACACACACTGCCAATTGCCTGTGTGTGTGTGTGTGTGTGTGTGTGTGTGTGTGTGTGTGTGTCTGTGTCTGTGTCTGTGTGTGTGTGTGTGTGTGTGTGTGTCCACGTACTCGGCCCATGAATCTCATTCTGATACCAGGGGTTACCATTCGTGTTCTTGAACGATTATTGCATTTTTGTGCTTATCATATGTTTTGTTTTGTTTTTTTTGTGTGTGTGTTGTGTGTCATAGGTTCGTGGTCTCGTGGATGTGTGGGTCGTGTGCTGCCCACCTCGGCCACGGACGGATCTTCTGCTCCAAGTCTGACTCGGATCATGTCCTGCTGAAATAAATAAATAAAAGGTAGGCAAATAGTTAGACATACACATGGATTGATGGATGCTTTACTGATCCCCAAGGAAATAAAAGTCCCTGTGGTACAATACAACACACATCATTGACATTACAAACCAGCAAAAAGGACATGTTTGAGTTTCAACCAATGGGATTCCAAACATTTGCATACGGCCAATAGGAGAGCAGACATTTGCATACTGCTACCTCCAGCCAATAGGAGAGCAAAGATTAGCATACGTCTCATTTCAATGCCACTAATTTGAATGCCGCCTCTGGTTTTAACTCTTAACCTAACCCTAACCCTAACCCTAACCCTAACCCTAACCCTAACCCTAACCCCAGACTTACTGAAAGCTGGCACCTGCTGTTTAGGTTAGGAACTGCATCTAACCCCAAGCTAACCCCAGACTTACTGAAAGCTGGCACCTGCTGTTTAGGTTAGGAACTGCATCTAACCCCAAGCTAACCCCAGACTTACTGAAAGCTGGCACCTGCTGTTTAGGTTAGGAACTGCATCTAACCCCACATGAAATTAAGAAACCCAAATGAAAGGGCACATTTTCTGCATAATTGCACAGCTTGTAACCCTTGTAACCAATCATGGCTACATCTCTGTAGCAAGCTTTAGGAGCTGAGAAATCGATCCAAGTTTGAATTAGGGCCTGTTTATGTAGCTGCAGACAGTTCTCTTGTCCTTTATGTTCCACGTTTCCTTAATCTTAACCATCACCTAATCCCTAATTACTCTAACCCCAACCTCAATAAACCTAATCTTAACCATCACCTAATCCCTAATTACTCTAACCCCAACCTCAATAAACCTAATCTTAACCATAACCTCATTCCTAATTATTCCAACCCCAACCTCAATAAGCCTAATCTTAACCATAACCTAATCCCTAATTACTCTAACCCCAACCTCAATAAACCTAATCTTAACCATCACCTAATCCCTAATTACTCTAACCCCAACCTCAATAAACCTAATCTTAACCATCACCTAATCCCTAATTACTCTAACCCCAACCTCAATAAACCTAATCTTAACCATAACCTCATTCCTAATTATTCCAACCCCAACCTCAATAAGCCTAATCTTAACCATAACCTAATCCCTAATTACTCTAACCCCAACCTCAATAGACTCATCTCAACGATGACCTTACCCCAATTATTTACCATAACCCAACCCCTAATTACTCTAACCCTAAGCTTAATAAACCTAATTTCAACCCAATTCCCAATTATTCCAACCCCAACCACAATAAACTCCATTTCAACCATAACCCAACTCCCAATTATTCTAACCCTAATCCTAATAAACCTTCCAACTAGAACCTAACCTTCATTTACACTGTCCCCAATCACAATAAATGAAATTTCAATTATAGTTCAGTCCATAATTATATCAACTCTAACCTTAATAAACCTAATTACAACTTCAACCCAATTTCCAAGTACTTTAAATTCAATACACTGAAGCTCTACTACAACCTAATCTTTGATCATCCTAGCCCTGACCCCAAATAAACTGAATTTTAACCGCAATCTAATCACCCATCATCCTAACCCCAATTTAGATTAAAACTAGACTGACTACAACCCACCCTACCTACAATTAATTCAACTTCGACCTCAATAGATATATTTCTAACCCTGACCTACCTTAACCACCTTGACCATAAATTATACAATATAATTGATTGACCTAAAACATAATTTAAAATGGAAACCCCCAAAATAAATCGATATCCTATGTAATATTAATGAAATAAAAAAGGAATAAGGAAAAAAAGGTTATACCACAAGAGGGACACCTGAGGGCGCCACAGTCAACATGAAGTCCTCGAGGATGTTTGGGTATGGATATGGACGTTTGTGTAATATTTTTTGCCACAAGCAAACCAAGAATACACACCGTAGAGAAGTTTAAAGAGCCAAGCGCGCTGAGAACACGACGGTAAACACTTTACAACATGTGTACATAACTAAACATATACTAACACCTAACTACCAGTTTATTAACAATGAATTAATACATCGACTGATAGTGAGTGCATCATGAATTATTGATGAATTAATGATATGTATACATTAACAAATTAATGAGTGACATATGAATAGACTAGGGTTAAATTGGGCCTATTCGGTGCGTACTCTCTCTTAAGCTGGGAAGCCTCGACTTCCCGGCTTGACGGAATCCTAAGGCACCGCTCATTTTTGATCCTCTGCTGCCATCTTTTGGAATAGTCATGCCACATCACTTAGTATGATTTCAGGTTTTTCAACAGCTCGTATTCCAAAAAATACCAAACCTTGGCTACCTGATAAGTCAGAAGAATGTCAACCGAACTGTTCACATCTTGTTCAATCGATTCAGGTACTTTACTGTTCTGTTCCTTTATTTTTTATTGTTATTTTTTAACATTACACACACTGCCAATTGCCTGTGTGTGTGTGTGTGTGTGTGTGTGTGTGTGTGTGTGTGTGTCTGTGTCTGTGTCTGTGTGTGTGTGTGTGTGTGTGTGTGTCCACGTACTCGGCCCATGAATCTCATTCTGATACCAGGGGTTACCATTCGTGTTCTTGAACGATTATTGCATTTTTGTGCTTATCATATGTTTTGTTTTGTTTTTTTTGTGTGTGTGTTGTGTGTCATAGGTTCGTGGTCTCGTGGATGTGTGGGTCGTGTGCTGCCCACCTCGGCCACGGACGGATCTTCTGCTCCAAGTCTGACTCGGATCATGTCCTGCTGAAATAAATAAATAAAAGGTAGGCAAATAGTTAGACATACACATGGATTGATGGATGCTTTACTGATCCCCAAGGAAATAAAAGTCCCTGTGGTACAATACAACACACATCATTGACATTACAAACCAGCAAAAAGGACATGTTTGAGTTTCAACCAATGGGATTCCAAACATTTGCATACGGCCAATAGGAGAGCAGACATTTGCATACTGCTACCTCCAGCCAATAGGAGAGCAAAGATTAGCATACGTCTCATTTCAATGCCACTAATTTGAATGCCGCCTCTGGTTTTAACTCTTAACCTAACCCTAACCCTAACCCTAACCCTAACCCTAACCCTAACCCTAACCCTAACCCTAACCCTAACCCTAACCCTAACCCTAACCCCACTGCCTAATTACTTTTACTGGGCTCCAATCTTTAAGTCAGAAGAATGTCAACCGATTTTTGTACCTCATTACAAAACAAACCCCAAGCTAACCCCAGACTTACTGCAAGGTGGCACCTGCTGTTTAGGTTAGGAACTGCATCTAACCCCAAGCTAACCCCAGACTTACTGAAAGCTGGCACCTGCTGTTTAGGTTAGGAACTGCATCTAACCCCAAGCTAACCCCAGACTTACTGAAAGCTGGCACCTGCTGTTTAGGTTAGGAACTGCATCTAACCCCAAGCTAACCACTTACTGCAAGGTGGCACCTGCTGTTTAGGTTAGGAACTGCATCTAACCCCAAGCTAACCCCAGACTTACTGAAAGCTGGCACCTGCTGTTTAGGTTAGGAACTGCATCTAACCCCACATGAAATTAAGAAACCCAAATGAAAGGGCACATTTTCTGCATAATTGCACAGCTTGTAACCCTTGTAACCAATCATGGCTACATCTCTGTAGCAAGCTTTAGGAGCTGAGAAATCGATCCAAGTTTGAATTAGGGCCTGTTTATGTAGCTGCAGACAGTTCTCTTGTCCTTTATGTTCCACGTTTCCTTAATCTTAACCATCACCTAATCCCTAATTACTCTAACCCCAACCTCAATAAACCTAATCTTAACCATCACCTAATCCCTAATTACTCTAACCCCAACCTCAATAAACCTAATCTTAACCATAACCTCATTCCTAATTATTCCAACCCCAACCTCAATAAGCCTAATCTTAACCATAACCGAATCCCTAATTACTCTAACCCCAACCTCAATAGACTCATCTCAACGATGACCTTACCCCAATTATTTACCATGACCCAACCCCTAATTACTCTAACCCTAAGCTTAATAAACCTAATTTCAACCCAATTCCCAATTATTCCAACCCCAACCACAATAAACTCCATTTCAACCATAACCCAACTCCCAATTATTCTAACCCTAATCCTAATAAACCTTCCAACTAGAACCTAACCTTCATTTACACTGTCCCCAATCACAATAAATGAAATTTCAATTATAGTTCAGTCCATAATTATATCAACTCTAACCTTAATAAACCTAATTACAACTTCAACCCAATTTCCAAGTACTTTAAATTCAATACACTGAAGCTCTACTACAACCTAATCTTTGATCATCCTAGCCCTGACCCCAAATAAACTGAATTTTAACCGCAATCTAATCACCCATCATCCTAACCCCAATTTAGATTAAAACTAGACTGACTACAACCCACCCTACCTACAATTAATTCAACTTCGACCTCAATAGATATATTTCTAACCCTGACCTACCTTAACCACCTTGACCATAAATTATACAATATAATTGATTGACCTAAAACATAATTTAAAATGGAAACCCCCAAAATCAATCGATATCCTATGTAATATTAATGAAATAAAAAAGGAATAAGGAAAAAAAGGTTATACCACAAGAGGGACACCTGAGGGCGCCACAGTCAACATGAAGTCCTCGAGGATGTTTGGGTATGGATATGGACGTTTGTGTAATATTTTTTGCCACAAGCAAACCAAGAATACACACCGTAGAGAAGTTTAAAGAGCCAAGCGCGCTGAGAACACGACGGTAAACACTTTACAACATGTGTACATAACTAAACATATACTAACACCTAACTACCAGTTTATTAACAATGAATTAATACATCGACTGATAGTGAGTGCATCATGAATTATTGATGAATTAATGATATGTATACATTAACAAATTAATGAGTGACATATGAATAGACTAGGGTTAAATTGGGCCTATTCGGTGCGTACTCTCTCTTAAGCTGGGAAGCCTCGACTTCCCGGCTTGACGGAATCCTAAGGCACCGCTCATTTTTGATCCTCTGCTGCCATCTTTTGGAATAGTCATGCCACATCACTTAGTATGATTTCAGGTTTTTCAACAGCTCATATTCCAAAAAATACCAAACCTTGGCTACCTGATAAGTCAGAAGAATGTCAACCGAACTGTTCACATCTTGTTCAATCGATTCAGGTACTTTACTGTTCTGTTCCTTTATTTTTTATTGTTATTTTTTAACATTACACACACTGCCAATTGCCTGTGTGTGTGTGTGTGTGTGTGTGTGTGTGTGTGTCTGTGTCTGTGTCTGTGTGTGTGTGTGTGTGTGTGTGTGTCCACGTACTCGGCCCATGAATCTCATTCTGATACCAGGGGTTACCATTCGTGTTCTTGAACGATTATTGCATTTTTGTGCTTATCATATGTTTTGTTTTGTTTTTTTTGTGTGTGTGTTGTGTGTCATAGGTTCGTGGTCTCGTGGATGTGTGGGTCGTGTGCTGCCCACCTCGGCCACGGACGGATCTTCTGCTCCAAGTCTGACTCGGATCATGTCCTGCTGAAATAAATAAATAAAAGGTAGGCAAATAGTTAGACATACACATGGATTGATGGATGCTTTACTGATCCCCAAGGAAATAAAAGTCCCTGTGGTACAATACAACACACATCATTGACATTACAAACCAGCAAAAAGGACATGTTTGAGTTTCAACCAATGGGATTCCAAACATTTGCATACGGCCAATAGGAGAGCAGACATTTGCATACTGCTACCTCCAGCCAATAGGAGAGCAAAGATTAGCATACGTCTCATTTCAATGCCACTAATTTGAATGCCGCCTCTGGTTTTAACTCTTAACCTATGAGCAAAACCCTAACCACGCCCCCAATCCAAGGCCTAACCCCAAGCTAACCCCAGACTTACTGAAAGCTGGCACCTGCTGTTTAGGTTAGGAACTGCATCTAACCCCAAGCTAACCCCAGACTTACTGAAAGCTGGCACCTGCTGTTTAGGTTAGGAACTGCATCTAACCCCAAGCTAACCCCAGACTTACTGAAAGCTGGCACCTGCTGTTTAGGTTAGGAACTGCATCTAACCCCAAGCTAACCCCAGACTTACTGAAAGCTGGCACCTGCTGTTTAGGTTAGGAACTGCATCTAACCCCAAGCTAACCCCAGACTTACTGAAAGCTGGCACCTGCTGTTTAGGTTAGGAACTGCATCTAACCCCACATGAAATTAAGAAACCCAAATGAAAGGGCACATTTTCTGCATAATTGCACAGCTTGTAACCCTTGTAACCAATCATGGCTACATCTCTGTAGCAAGCTTTAGGAGCTGAGAAATCGATCCAAGTTTGAATTAGGGCCTGTTTATGTAGCTGCAGACAGTTCTCTTGTCCTTTATGTTCCACGTTTCCTTAATCTTAACCATCACCTAATCCCTAATTACTCTAACCCCAACCTCAATAAACCTAATCTTAACCATCACCTAATCCCTAATTACTCTAACCCCAACCTCAATAAACCTAATCTTAACCATAACCTCATTCCTAATTATTCCAACCCCAACCTCAATAAGCCTAATCTTAACCATAACCTAATCCCTAATTACTCTAACCCCAACCTCAATAAACCTAATCTTAACCATCACCTAATCCCTAATTACTCTAACCCCAACCTCAATAAACCTAATCTTAACCATCACCTAATCCCTAATTACTCTAACCCCAACCTCAATAAACCTAATCTTAACCATAACCTCATTCCTAATTATTCCAACCCCAACCTCAATAAGCCTAATCTTAACCATAACCTAATCCCTAATTACTCTAACCCCAACCTCAATAGACTCATCTCAACGATGACCTTACCCCAATTATTTACCATAACCCAACCCCTAATTACTCTAACCCTAAGCTTAATAAACCTAATTTCAACCCAATTCCCAATTATTCCAACCCCAACCACAATAAACTCCATTTCAACCATAACCCAACTCCCAATTATTCTAACCCTAATCCTAATAAACCTTCCAACTAGAACCTAACCTTCATTTACACTGTCCCCAATCACAATAAATGAAATTTCAATTATAGTTCAGTCCATAATTATATCAACTCTAACCTTAATAAACCTAATTACAACTTCAACCCAATTTCCAAGTACTTTAAATTCAATACACTGAAGCTCTACTACAACCTAATCTTTGATCATCCTAGCCCTGACCCCAAATAAACTGAATTTTAACCGCAATCTAATCACCCATCATCCTAACCCCAATTTAGATTAAAACTAGACTGACTACAACCCACCCTACCTACAATTAATTCAACTTCGACCTCAATAGATATATTTCTAACCCTGACCTACCTTAACCACCTTGACCATAAATTATACAATATAATTGATTGACCTAAAACATAATTTAAAATGGAAACCCCCAAAATAAATCGATATCCTATGTAATATTAATGAAATAAAAAAGGAATAAGGAAAAAAAGGTTATACCACAAGAGGGACACCTGAGGGCGCCACAGTCAACATGAAGTCCTCGAGGATGTTTGGGTATGGATATGGACGTTTGTGTAATATTTTTTGCCACAAGCAAACCAAGAATACACACCGTAGAGAAGTTTAAAGAGCCAAGCGCGCTGAGAACACGACGGTAAACACTTTACAACATGTGTACATAACTAAACATATACTAACACCTAACTACCAGTTTATTAACAATGAATTAATACATCGACTGATAGTGAGTGCATCATGAATTATTGATGAATTAATGATATGTATACATTAACAAATTAATGAGTGACATATGAATAGACTAGGGTTAAATTGGGCCTATTCGGTGCGTACTCTCTCTTAAGCTGGGAAGCCTCGACTTCCCGGCTTGACGGAATCCTAAGGCACCGCTCATTTTTGATCCTCTGCTGCCATCTTTTGGAATAGTCATGCCACATCACTTAGTATGATTTCAGGTTTTTCAACAGCTCGTATTCCAAAAAATACCAAACCTTGGCTACCTGATAAGTCAGAAGAATGTCAACCGAACTGTTCACATCTTGTTCAATCGATTCAGGTACTTTACTGTTCTGTTCCTTTATTTTTTATTGTTATTTTTTAACATTACACACACTGCCAATTGCCTGTGTGTGTGTGTGTGTGTGTGTGTGTGTGTGTGTGTCTGTGTCTGTGTCTGTGTGTGTGTGTGTGTGTGTGTGTGTGTCCACGTACTCGGCCCATGAATCTCATTCTGATACCAGGGGTTACCATTCGTGTTCTTGAACGATTATTGCATTTTTGTGCTTATCATATGTTTTTTTTTTTTTTTTTTGTGTGTGTGTTGTGTGTCATAGGTTCGTGGTCTCGTGGATGTGTGGGTCGTGTGCTGCCCACCTCGGCCACGGACGGATCTTCTGCTCCAAGTCTGACTCGGATCATGTCCTGCTGAAATAAATAAATAAAAGGTAGGCAAATAGTTAGACATACACATGGATTGATGGATGCTTTACTGATCCCCAAGGAAATAAAAGTCCCTGTGGTACAATACAACACACATCATTGACATTACAAACCAGCAAAAAGGACATGTTTGAGTTTCAACCAATGGGATTCCAAACATTTGCATACGGCCAATAGGAGAGCAGACATTTGCATACTGCTACCTCCAGCCAATAGGAGAGCAAAGATTAGCATACGTCTCATTTCAATGCCACTAATTTGAATGCCGCCTCTGGTTTTAACTCTTAACCTATGAGCAAAACCCTAACCACGCCCCCAATCCAAGGCCTAACCCCAAGCTAACCCCAGACTTACTGCAAGGTGGCACCTGCTGTTTAGGTTAGGAACTGCATCTAACCCCAAGCTAACCCCAGACTTACTGAAAGCTGGCACCTGCTGTTTAGGTTAGGAACTGCATCTAACCCCAAGCTAACCCCAGACTTACTGAAAGCTGGCACCTGCTGTTTAGGTTAGGAACTGCATCTAACCCCAAGCTAACCCCAGACTTACTGAAAGCTGGCACCTGCTGTTTAGGTTAGGAACTGCATCTAACCCCAAGCTAACCCCAGACTTACTGAAAGCTGGCACCTGCTGTTTAGGTTAGGAACTGCATCTAACCCCACATGAAATTAAGAAACCCAAATGAAAGGGCACATTTTCTGCATAATTGCACAGCTTGTAACCCTTGTAACCAATCATGGCTACATCTCTGTAGCAAGCTTTAGGAGCTGAGAAATCGATCCAAGTTTGAATTAGGGCCTGTTTATGTAGCTGCAGACAGTTCTCTTGTCCTTTATGTTCCACGTTTCCTTAATCTTAACCATCACCTAATCCCTAATTACTCTAACCCCAACCTCAATAAACCTAATCTTAACCATCACCTAATCCCTAATTACTCTAACCCCAACCTCAATAAACCTAATCTTAACCATAACCTCATTCCTAATTATTCCAACCCCAACCTCAATAAGCCTAATCTTAACCATAACCTAATCCCTAATTACTCTAACCCCAACCTCAATAAACCTAATCTTAACCATCACCTAATCCCTAATTACTCTAACCCCAACCTCAATAAACCTAATCTTAACCATCACCTAATCCCTAATTACTCTAACCCCAACCTCAATAAACCTAATCTTAACCATAACCTCATTCCTAATTATTCCAACCCCAACCTCAATAAGCCTAATCTTAACCATAACCTAATCCCTAATTACTCTAACCCCAACCTCAATAGACTCATCTCAACGATGACCTTACCCCAATTATTTACCATAACCCAACCCCTAATTACTCTAACCCTAAGCTTAATAAACCTAATTTCAACCCAATTCCCAATTATTCCAACCCCAACCACAATAAACTCCATTTCAACCATAACCCAACTCCCAATTATTCTAACCCTAATCCTAATAAACCTTCCAACTAGAACCTAACCTTCATTTACACTGTCCCCAATCACAATAAATGAAATTTCAATTATAGTTCAGTCCATAATTATATCAACTCTAACCTTAATAAACCTAATTACAACTTCAACCCAATTTCCAAGTACTTTAAATTCAATACACTGAAGCTCTACTACAACCTAATCTTTGATCATCCTAGCCCTGACCCCAAATAAACTGAATTTTAACCGCAATCTAATCACCCATCATCCTAACCCCAATTTAGATTAAAACTAGACTGACTACAACCCACCCTACCTACAATTAATTCAACTTCGACCTCAATAGATATATTTCTAACCCTGACCTACCTTAACCACCTTGACCATAAATTATACAATATAATTGATTGACCTAAAACATAATTTAAAATGGAAACCCCCAAAATAAATCGATATCCTATGTAATATTAATGAAATAAAAAAGGAATAAGGAAAAAAAGGTTATACCACAAGAGGGACACCTGAGGGCGCCACAGTCAACATGAAGTCCTCGAGGATGTTTGGGTATGGATATGGACGTTTGTGTAATATTTTTTGCCACAAGCAAACCAAGAATACACACCGTAGAGAAGTTTAAAGAGCCAAGCGCGCTGAGAACACGACGGTAAACACTTTACAACATGTGTACATAACTAAACATATACTAACACCTAACTACCAGTTTATTAACAATGAATTAATACATCGACTGATAGTGAGTGCATCATGAATTATTGATGAATTAATGATATGTATACATTAACAAATTAATGAGTGACATATGAATAGACTAGGGTTAAATTGGGCCTATTCGGTGCGTACTCTCTCTTAAGCTGGGAAGCCTCGACTTCCCGGCTTGACGGAATCCTAAGGCACCGCTCATTTTTGATCCTCTGCTGCCATCTTTTGGAATAGTCATGCCACATCACTTAGTATGATTTCAGGTTTTTCAACAGCTCGTATTCCAAAAAATACCAAACCTTGGCTACCTGATAAGTCAGAAGAATGTCAACCGAACTGTTCACATCTTGTTCAATCGATTCAGGTACTTTACTGTTCTGTTCCTTTATTTTTTATTGTTATTTTTTAACATTACACACACTGCCAATTGCCTGTGTGTGTGTGTGTGTGTGTGTGTGTGTGTGTGTGTGTCTGTGTCTGTGTCTGTGTGTGTGTGTGTGTGTGTGTGTGTGTCCACGTACTCGGCCCATGAATCTCATTCTGATACCAGGGGTTACCATTCGTGTTCTTGAACGATTATTGCATTTTTGTGCTTATCATATGTTTTGTTTTGTTTTTTTTGTGTGTGTGTTGTGTGTCATAGGTTCGTGGTCTCGTGGATGTGTGGGTCGTGTGCTGCCCACCTCGGCCACGGACGGATCTTCTGCTCCAAGTCTGACTCGGATCATGTCCTGCTGAAATAAATAAATAAAAGGTAGGCAAATAGTTAGACATACACATGGATTGATGGATGCTTTACTGATCCCCAAGGAAATAAAAGTCCCTGTGGTACAATACAACACACATCATTGACATTACAAACCAGCAAAAAGGACATGTTTGAGTTTCAACCAATGGGATTCCAAACATTTGCATACGGCCAATAGGAGAGCAGACATTTGCATACTGCTACCTCCAGCCAATAGGAGAGCAAAGATTAGCATACGTCTCATTTCAATGCCACTAATTTGAATGCCGCCTCTGGTTTTAACTCTTACCTAACCCTAACCCTAACCCTAACCCTAACCCTAACCCTAACCCTAACCCTAACCCTAATCTTAACCATCACCTAATCCCTAATTATTCTAACCCCAACCTCAATAAACCTAATCTTAACCATTACCTAATCCCTAATTATTCTAACCCCAACCTCAATAAACCTAATCTTAACCATTACCTAATCCCTAATTACTCTAACCCCAACCTCAATAAACCTAATCTTAACCATTACCTAATCCCTAATTACTCTAACCCCAACCTCAATAAACCTAATCTTAACCATAACCTCATTCCTAATTATTCCAACCCCAACCTCAATAAGCCTAATCTTAACCATAACCTAATCCCTAATTACTCTAACCCCAACCTCAATAAACCTAATCTTAACCATTACCTAATCCCTAATTACTCTAACCCCAACCTCAATAAACCTAATCTTAACCATAACCTAATCTTAACCATCACCTAATCCCTAATTACTCTAACCCCAACCTCAATAAACCTAATCTTAACCATCACCTAATCCCTAATTACTCTAACCCCAACCTCAATAAACCTAATCTTAACCATAACCTCATTTCTAATTATTCCAACCCCAACCTCAATAAGCCTAATCTTAACCATAACCTAATCCCTAATTATTCTAACCCCAACCTCAATAGACTCATCTCAACGATGACCTTACCCCAATTATTTACCATAACCCAACCCCTAATTACTCTAACCCTAAGCTTAATAAACCTAATTTCAACCCAATTCCCAATTATTCCCGTATCTCGGACGCCTTTAGGACCAGGGTCACGGGGCTCCGATATGTCGCTCGTGCCTACGCGCGGTCCGTCGTACTCTGGTCCGGTGGGCCTACGACATCCGGTTCCCTCGCGGGACCTCCGCACGTCGTCTGGGGCCTGACGACTACTCGCGTACGCGTCGGGGCCCGTGTCTCGGCCGCCTTTCGGACCACGGTGACGGGGCTCCGATATGTCGCTCGTGGCCGGGCCCCCTCCGACGTGCTCGGTTTCGGTGCGCCTACGTCCTACGGTTCCGCCGCGGGACCCCGAAACGTGGTTTTTTGGGCCTACTCGCGTACGCGTCGGGGGCCCGTATCTCGGCCGTCTTTCCACGCGGGACCGCGGGGCTCCGATATGTCGCTGGTAGGTTGGACCTGCACGCCCTGTGCGATTTTGGAGGTCCTACGACGTTTCTTCGAATTTTCCCGATTATTTGACTGAGTGTAGACTAGGGTCAGATCGGCCGCATTCTCTTAATCCGGGAACCTTGCACCATATGGTCGCTGCTTCCCGGCTTAAGGATCTGACCTCTGCAGGGCATGTTCGGAACTGCATCGACATTAAGAAAAGGAAATAAGAAACCCGATGAAACGGCACATTTTCCAGTGTTAGTGCACAGCTTGAAGTTTGTTCTTCTGACCAATCGTTGCTACATCTATGCTGTAGCAGCCTCAAGAGCTGAGAAATCCCATTTTGAATGAATTAAAAGTCAATCGGCGTCTATCCCAGTGGGTTCGGACACCAGCTCTGAATATCCTTCATGAACATAATATCATTGTATGTTGTGTTTGTCTGGATTGAGCTTTTTACATGAAATTATTTACACACTTTATGAACAGATTTTGGAAAGCTCTTTCACTTTGCATTGGAAACACTACATTTCAAGCCGACCACTTCTCCCTGCTCACAGCTGGAAACGCACCGCTCGTTTTTAACCCTCTGCTGCCATCTACTGGACGTTTTCGGTTACAACGTCCTCATGTACTTTTAGAAGTCATACAGCACCAGTTTGTAGGACTTTCAAGGTAGAATGAACCACCTCGTACCCCCCCAACGACACCAGCTATCTTTTTTTGTACCCCCACTGCCTAATTACTTTTACTGGGCTCCAATCTTTAAGTCAGAAGAATGTCAACCGATTTTTGTACCTCATTACAAAACAAACCCCAAGCTAACCCCAGACTTACTGCAAGGTGGCACCTGCTGTTTAGGTTAGGAACTGCATCTAACCCCAAGCTAACCCCAGACTTACTGAAAGCTGGCACCTGCTGTTTAGGTTAGGAACTGCATCTAACCCCAAGCTAACCCCAGACTTACTGAAAGCTGGCACCTGCTGTTTAGGTTAGGAACTGCATCTAACCCCAAGCTAACCCCAGACTTACTGCAAGGTGGCACCTGCTGTTTAGGTTAGGAACTGCATCTAACCCCAAGCTAACCCCAGACTTACTGAAAGCTGGCACCTGCTGTTTAGGTTAGGAACTGCATCTAACCCCACATGAAATTAAGAAACCCAAATGAAAGGGCACATTTTCTGCATAATTGCACAGCTTGTAACCCTTGTAACCAATCATGGCTACATCTCTGTAGCAAGCTTTAGGAGCTGAGAAATCGATCCAAGTTTGAATTAGGGCCTGTTTATGTAGCTGCAGACAGTTCTCTTGTCCTTTATGTTCCACGTTTCCTTAATCTTAACCATCACCTAATCCCTAATTACTCTAACCCCAACCTCAATAAACCTAATCTTAACCATCACCTAATCCCTAATTACTCTAACCCCAACCTCAATAAACCTAATCTTAACCATAACCTCATTCCTAATTATTCCAACCCCAACCTCAATAAGCCTAATCTTAACCATAACCGAATCCCTAATTACTCTAACCCCAACCTCAATAGACTCATCTCAACGATGACCTTACCCCAATTATTTACCATGACCCAACCCCTAATTACTCTAACCCTAAGCTTAATAAACCTAATTTCAACCCAATTCCCAATTATTCCAACCCCAACCACAATAAACTCCATTTCAACCATAACCCAACTCCCAATTATTCTAACCCTAATCCTAATAAACCTTCCAACTAGAACCTAACCTTCATTTACACTGTCCCCAATCACAATAAATGAAATTTCAATTATAGTTCAGTCCATAATTATATCAACTCTAACCTTAATAAACCTAATTACAACTTCAACCCAATTTCCAAGTACTTTAAATTCAATACACTGAAGCTCTACTACAACCTAATCTTTGATCATCCTAGCCCTGACCCCAAATAAACTGAATTTTAACCGCAATCTAATCACCCATCATCCTAACCCCAATTTAGATTAAAACTAGACTGACTACAACCCACCCTACCTACAATTAATTCAACTTCGACCTCAATAGATATATTTCTAACCCTGACCTACCTTAACCACCTTGACCATAAATTATACAATATAATTGATTGACCTAAAACATAATTTAAAATGGAAACCCCCAAAATCAATCGATATCCTATGTAATATTAATGAAATAAAAAAGGAATAAGGAAAAAAAGGTTATACCACAAGAGGGACACCTGAGGGCGCCACAGTCAACATGAAGTCCTCGAGGATGTTTGGGTATGGATATGGACGTTTGTGTAATATTTTTTGCCACAAGCAAACCAAGAATACACACCGTAGAGAAGTTTAAAGAGCCAAGCGCGCTGAGAACACGACGGTAAACACTTTACAACATGTGTACATAACTAAACATATACTAACACCTAACTACCAGTTTATTAACAATGAATTAATACATCGACTGATAGTGAGTGCATCATGAATTATTGATGAATTAATGATATGTATACATTAACAAATTAATGAGTGACATATGAATAGACTAGGGTTAAATTGGGCCTATTCGGTGCGTACTCTCTCTTAAGCTGGGAAGCCTCGACTTCCCGGCTTGACGGAATCCTAAGGCACCGCTCATTTTTGATCCTCTGCTGCCATCTTTTGGAATAGTCATGCCACATCACTTAGTATGATTTCAGGTTTTTCAACAGCTCATATTCCAAAAAATACCAAACCTTGGCTACCTGATAAGTCAGAAGAATGTCAACCGAACTGTTCACATCTTGTTCAATCGATTCAGGTACTTTACTGTTCTGTTCCTTTATTTTTTATTGTTATTTTTTAACATTACACACACTGCCAATTGCCTGTGTGTGTGTGTGTGTGTGTGTGTGTGTGTCTGTGTCTGTGTCTGTGTGTGTGTGTGTGTGTGTGTGTGTCCACGTACTCGGCCCATGAATCTCATTCTGATACCAGGGGTTACCATTCGTGTTCTTGAACGATTATTGCATTTTTGTGCTTATCATATGTTTTGTTTTGTTTTTTTTGTGTGTGTGTTGTGTGTCATAGGTTCGTGGTCTCGTGGATGTGTGGGTCGTGTGCTGCCCACCTCGGCCACGGACGGATCTTCTGCTCCAAGTCTGACTCGGATCATGTCCTGCTGAAATAAATAAATAAAAGGTAGGCAAATAGTTAGACATACACATGGATTGATGGATGCTTTACTGATCCCCAAGGAAATAAAAGTCCCTGTGGTACAATACAACACACATCATTGACATTACAAACCAGCAAAAAGGACATGTTTGAGTTTCAACCAATGGGATTCCAAACATTTGCATACGGCCAATAGGAGAGCAGACATTTGCATACTGCTACCTCCAGCCAATAGGAGAGCAAAGATTAGCATACGTCTCATTTCAATGCCACTAATTTGAATGCCGCCTCTGGTTTTAACTCTTAACCTAACCCTAACCCTAACCCTAACCCTAACCCTAACCCTAACCCTAACCCTAACCCTAACCCTAATCTTAACCATCACCTAATCCCTAATTATTCTAACCCCAACCTCAATAAACCTAATCTTAACCATTACCTAATCCCTAATTATTCTAACCCCAACCTCAATAAACCTAATCTTAACCATTACCTAATCCCTAATTACTCTAACCCCAACCTCAATAAACCTAATCTTAACCATTACCTAATCCCTAATTACTCTAACCCCAACCTCAATAAACCTAATCTTAACCATAACCTCATTCCTAATTATTCCAACCCCAACCTCAATAAGCCTAATCTTAACCATAACCTAATCCCTAATTACTCTAACCCCAACCTCAATAAACCTAATCTTAACCATTACCTAATCCCTAATTACTCTAACCCCAACCTCAATAAACCTAATCTTAACCATAACCTAATCTTAACCATCACCTAATCCCTAATTACTCTAACCCCAACCTCAATAAACCTAATCTTAACCATCACCTAATCCCTAATTACTCTAACCCCAACCTCAATAAACCTAATCTTAACCATAACCTCATTTCTAATTATTCCAACCCCAACCTCAATAAGCCTAATCTTAACCATAACCTAATCCCTAATTATTCTAACCCCAACCTCAATAGACTCATCTCAACGATGACCTTACCCCAATTATTTACCATAACCCAACCCCTAATTACTCTAACCCTAAGCTTAATAAACCTAATTTCAACCCAATTCCCAATTATTCCCGTATCTCGGACGCCTTTAGGACCAGGGTCACGGGGCTCCGATATGTCGCTCGTGCCTACGCGCGGTCCGTCGTACTCTGGTCCGGTGGGCCTACGACATCCGGTTCCCTCGCGGGACCTCCGCACGTCGTCTGGGGCCTGACGACTACTCGCGTACGCGTCGGGGCCCGTGTCTCGGCCGCCTTTCGGACCACGGTGACGGGGCTCCGATATGTCGCTCGTGGCCGGGCCCCCTCCGACGTGCTCGGTTTCGGTGCGCCTACGTCCTACGGTTCCGCCGCGGGACCCCGAAACGTGGTTTTTTGGGCCTACTCGCGTACGCGTCGGGGGCCCGTATCTCGGCCGTCTTTCCACGCGGGACCGCGGGGCTCCGATATGTCGCTGGTAGGTTGGACCTGCACGCCCTGTGCGATTTTGGAGGTCCTACGACGTTTCTTCGAATTTTCCCGATTATTTGACTGAGTGTAGACTAGGGTCAGATCGGCCGCATTCTCTTAATCCGGGAACCTTGCACCATATGGTCGCTGCTTCCCGGCTTAAGGATCTGACCTCTGCAGGGCATGTTCGGAACTGCATCGACATTAAGAAAAGGAAATAAGAAACCCGATGAAACGGCACATTTTCCAGTGTTAGTGCACAGCTTGAAGTTTGTTCTTCTGACCAATCGTTGCTACATCTATGCTGTAGCAGCCTCAAGAGCTGAGAAATCCCATTTTGAATGAATTAAAAGTCAATCGGCGTCTATCCCAGTGGGTTCGGACACCAGCTCTGAATATCCTTCATGAACATAATATCATTGTATGTTGTGTTTGTCTGGATTGAGCTTTTTACATGAAATTATTTACACACTTTATGAACAGATTTTGGAAAGCTCTTTCACTTTGCATTGGAAACACTACATTTCAAGCCGACCACTTCTCCCTGCTCACAGCTGGAAACGCACCGCTCGTTTTTAACCCTCTGCTGCCATCTACTGGACGTTTTCGGTTACAACGTCCTCATGTACTTTTAGAAGTCATACAGCACCAGTTTGTAGGACTTTCAAGGTAGAATGAACCACCTCGTACCCCCCCAACGACACCAGCTATCTTTTTTTGTACCCCCACTGCCTAATTACTTTTACTGGGCTCCAATCTTTAAGTCAGAAGAATGTCAACCGATTTTTGTACCTCATTACAAAACAAACCCCAAGCTAACCCCAGACTTACTGCAAGGTGGCACCTGCTGTTTAGGTTAGGAACTGCATCTAACCCCAAGCTAACCCCAGACTTACTGAAAGCTGGCACCTGCTGTTTAGGTTAGGAACTGCATCTAACCCCAAGCTAACCCCAGACTTACTGAAAGCTGGCACCTGCTGTTTAGGTTAGGAACTGCATCTAACCCCAAGCTAACCCCAGACTTACTGCAAGGTGGCACCTGCTGTTTAGGTTAGGAACTGCATCTAACCCCAAGCTAACCCCAGACTTACTGAAAGCTGGCACCTGCTGTTTAGGTTAGGAACTGCATCTAACCCCACATGAAATTAAGAAACCCAAATGAAAGGGCACATTTTCTGCATAATTGCACAGCTTGTAACCCTTGTAACCAATCATGGCTACATCTCTGTAGCAAGCTTTAGGAGCTGAGAAATCGATCCAAGTTTGAATTAGGGCCTGTTTATGTAGCTGCAGACAGTTCTCTTGTCCTTTATGTTCCACGTTTCCTTAATCTTAACCATCACCTAATCCCTAATTACTCTAACCCCAACCTCAATAAACCTAATCTTAACCATCACCTAATCCCTAATTACTCTAACCCCAACCTCAATAAACCTAATCTTAACCATAACCTCATTCCTAATTATTCCAACCCCAACCTCAATAAGCCTAATCTTAACCATAACCGAATCCCTAATTACTCTAACCCCAACCTCAATAGACTCATCTCAACGATGACCTTACCCCAATTATTTACCATGACCCAACCCCTAATTACTCTAACCCTAAGCTTAATAAACCTAATTTCAACCCAATTCCCAATTATTCCAACCCCAACCACAATAAACTCCATTTCAACCATAACCCAACTCCCAATTATTCTAACCCTAATCCTAATAAACCTTCCAACTAGAACCTAACCTTCATTTACACTGTCCCCAATCACAATAAATGAAATTTCAATTATAGTTCAGTCCATAATTATATCAACTCTAACCTTAATAAACCTAATTACAACTTCAACCCAATTTCCAAGTACTTTAAATTCAATACACTGAAGCTCTACTACAACCTAATCTTTGATCATCCTAGCCCTGACCCCAAATAAACTGAATTTTAACCGCAATCTAATCACCCATCATCCTAACCCCAATTTAGATTAAAACTAGACTGACTACAACCCACCCTACCTACAATTAATTCAACTTCGACCTCAATAGATATATTTCTAACCCTGACCTACCTTAACCACCTTGACCATAAATTATACAATATAATTGATTGACCTAAAACATAATTTAAAATGGAAACCCCCAAAATCAATCGATATCCTATGTAATATTAATGAAATAAAAAAGGAATAAGGAAAAAAAGGTTATACCACAAGAGGGACACCTGAGGGCGCCACAGTCAACATGAAGTCCTCGAGGATGTTTGGGTATGGATATGGACGTTTGTGTAATATTTTTTGCCACAAGCAAACCAAGAATACACACCGTAGAGAAGTTTAAAGAGCCAAGCGCGCTGAGAACACGACGGTAAACACTTTACAACATGTGTACATAACTAAACATATACTAACACCTAACTACCAGTTTATTAACAATGAATTAATACATCGACTGATAGTGAGTGCATCATGAATTATTGATGAATTAATGATATGTATACATTAACAAATTAATGAGTGACATATGAATAGACTAGGGTTAAATTGGGCCTATTCGGTGCGTACTCTCTCTTAAGCTGGGAAGCCTCGACTTCCCGGCTTGACGGAATCCTAAGGCACCGCTCATTTTTGATCCTCTGCTGCCATCTTTTGGAATAGTCATGCCACATCACTTAGTATGATTTCAGGTTTTTCAACAGCTCATATTCCAAAAAATACCAAACCTTGGCTACCTGATAAGTCAGAAGAATGTCAACCGAACTGTTCACATCTTGTTCAATCGATTCAGGTACTTTACTGTTCTGTTCCTTTATTTTTTATTGTTATTTTTTAACATTACACACACTGCCAATTGCCTGTGTGTGTGTGTGTGTGTGTGTGTGTGTGTCTGTGTCTGTGTCTGTGTGTGTGTGTGTGTGTGTGTGTGTCCACGTACTCGGCCCATGAATCTCATTCTGATACCAGGGGTTACCATTCGTGTTCTTGAACGATTATTGCATTTTTGTGCTTATCATATGTTTTGTTTTGTTTTTTTTGTGTGTGTGTTGTGTGTCATAGGTTCGTGGTCTCGTGGATGTGTGGGTCGTGTGCTGCCCACCTCGGCCACGGACGGATCTTCTGCTCCAAGTCTGACTCGGATCATGTCCTGCTGAAATAAATAAATAAAAGGTAGGCAAATAGTTAGACATACACATGGATTGATGGATGCTTTACTGATCCCCAAGGAAATAAAAGTCCCTGTGGTACAATACAACACACATCATTGACATTACAAACCAGCAAAAAGGACATGTTTGAGTTTCAACCAATGGGATTCCAAACATTTGCATACGGCCAATAGGAGAGCAGACATTTGCATACTGCTACCTCCAGCCAATAGGAGAGCAAAGATTAGCATACGTCTCATTTCAATGCCACTAATTTGAATGCCGCCTCTGGTTTTAACTCTTAACCTATGAGCAAAACCCTAACCACGCCCCCAATCCAAGGCCTAACCCCAAGCTAACCCCAGACTTACTGAAAGCTGGCACCTGCTGTTTAGGTTAGGAACTGCATCTAACCCCAAGCTAACCCCAGACTTACTGAAAGCTGGCACCTGCTGTTTAGGTTAGGAACTGCATCTAACCCCAAGCTAACCCCAGACTTACTGAAAGCTGGCACCTGCTGTTTAGGTTAGGAACTGCATCTAACCCCAAGCTAACCCCAGACTTACTGAAAGCTGGCACCTGCTGTTTAGGTTAGGAACTGCATCTAACCCCAAGCTAACCCCAGACTTACTGAAAGCTGGCACCTGCTGTTTAGGTTAGGAACTGCATCTAACCCCACATGAAATTAAGAAACCCAAATGAAAGGGCACATTTTCTGCATAATTGCACAGCTTGTAACCCTTGTAACCAATCATGGCTACATCTCTGTAGCAAGCTTTAGGAGCTGAGAAATCGATCCAAGTTTGAATTAGGGCCTGTTTATGTAGCTGCAGACAGTTCTCTTGTCCTTTATGTTCCACGTTTCCTTAATCTTAACCATCACCTAATCCCTAATTACTCTAACCCCAACCTCAATAAACCTAATCTTAACCATCACCTAATCCCTAATTACTCTAACCCCAACCTCAATAAACCTAATCTTAACCATAACCTCATTCCTAATTATTCCAACCCCAACCTCAATAAGCCTAATCTTAACCATAACCTAATCCCTAATTACTCTAACCCCAACCTCAATAAACCTAATCTTAACCATCACCTAATCCCTAATTACTCTAACCCCAACCTCAATAAACCTAATCTTAACCATCACCTAATCCCTAATTACTCTAACCCCAACCTCAATAAACCTACACACGCGAGACAGATCCTAATTATTCCAACCCCAACCTCAATAAGCCTAATCTTAACCATAACCTAATCCCTAATTACTCTAACCCCAACCTCAATAGACTCATCTCAACGATGACCTTACCCCAATTATTTACCATAACCCAACCCCTAATTACTCTAACCCTAAGCTTAATAAACCTAATTTCAACCCAATTCCCAATTATTCCAACCCCAACCACAATAAACTCCATTTCAACCATAACCCAACTCCCAATTATTCTAACCCTAATCCTAATAAACCTTCCAACTAGAACCTAACCTTCATTTACACTGTCCCCAATCACAATAAATGAAATTTCAATTATAGTTCAGTCCATAATTATATCAACTCTAACCTTAATAAACCTAATTACAACTTCAACCCAATTTCCAAGTACTTTAAATTCAATACACTGAAGCTCTACTACAACCTAATCTTTGATCATCCTAGCCCTGACCCCAAATAAACTGAATTTTAACCGCAATCTAATCACCCATCATCCTAACCCCAATTTAGATTAAAACTAGACTGACTACAACCCACCCTACCTACAATTAATTCAACTTCGACCTCAATAGATATATTTCTAACCCTGACCTACCTTAACCACCTTGACCATAAATTATACAATATAATTGATTGACCTAAAACATAATTTAAAATGGAAACCCCCAAAATAAATCGATATCCTATGTAATATTAATGAAATAAAAAAGGAATAAGGAAAAAAAGGTTATACCACAAGAGGGACACCTGAGGGCGCCACAGTCAACATGAAGTCCTCGAGGATGTTTGGGTATGGATATGGACGTTTGTGTAATATTTTTTGCCACAAGCAAACCAAGAATACACACCGTAGAGAAGTTTAAAGAGCCAAGCGCGCTGAGAACACGACGGTAAACACTTTACAACATGTGTACATAACTAAACATATACTAACACCTAACTACCAGTTTATTAACAATGAATTAATACATCGACTGATAGTGAGTGCATCATGAATTATTGATGAATTAATGATATGTATACATTAACAAATTAATGAGTGACATATGAATAGACTAGGGTTAAATTGGGCCTATTCGGTGCGTACTCTCTCTTAAGCTGGGAAGCCTCGACTTCCCGGCTTGACGGAATCCTAAGGCACCGCTCATTTTTGATCCTCTGCTGCCATCTTTTGGAATAGTCATGCCACATCACTTAGTATGATTTCAGGTTTTTCAACAGCTCGTATTCCAAAAAATACCAAACCTTGGCTACCTGATAAGTCAGAAGAATGTCAACCGAACTGTTCACATCTTGTTCAATCGATTCAGGTACTTTACTGTTCTGTTCCTTTATTTTTTATTGTTATTTTTTAACATTACACACACTGCCAATTGCCTGTGTGTGTGTGTGTGTGTGTGTGTGTGTGTGTGTGTGTCTGTGTCTGTGTCTGTGTGTGTGTGTGTGTGTGTGTGTGTCCACGTACTCGGCCCATGAATCTCATTCTGATACCAGGGGTTACCATTCGTGTTCTTGAACGATTATTGCATTTTTGTGCTTATCATATGTTTTGTTTTGTTTTTTTTGTGTGTGTGTTGTGTGTCATAGGTTCGTGGTCTCGTGGATGTGTGGGTCGTGTGCTGCCCACCTCGGCCACGGACGGATCTTCTGCTCCAAGTCTGACTCGGATCATGTCCTGCTGAAATAAATAAATAAAAGGTAGGCAAATAGTTAGACATACACATGGATTGATGGATGCTTTACTGATCCCCAAGGAAATAAAAGTCCCTGTGGTACAATACAACACACATCATTGACATTACAAACCAGCAAAAAGGACATGTTTGAGTTTCAACCAATGGGATTCCAAACATTTGCATACGGCCAATAGGAGAGCAGACATTTGCATACTGCTACCTCCAGCCAATAGGAGAGCAAAGATTAGCATACGTCTCATTTCAATGCCACTAATTTGAATGCCGCCTCTGGTTTTAACTCTTAACCTATGAGCAAAACCCTAACCACGCCCCCAATCCAAGGCCTAACCCCAAGCTAACCCCAGACTTACTGCAAGGTGGCACCTGCTGTTTAGGTTAGGAACTGCATCTAACCCCAAGCTAACCCCAGACTTACTGAAAGCTGGCACCTGCTGTTTAGGTTAGGAACTGCATCTAACCCCAAGCTAACCCCAGACTTACTGAAAGCTGGCACCTGCTGTTTAGGTTAGGAACTGCATCTAACCCCAAGCTAACCCCAGACTTACTGAAAGCTGGCACCTGCTGTTTAGGTTAGGAACTGCATCTAACCCCAAGCTAACCCCAGACTTACTGAAAGCTGGCACCTGCTGTTTAGGTTAGGAACTGCATCTAACCCCACATGAAATTAAGAAACCCAAATGAAAGGGCACATTTTCTGCATAATTGCACAGCTTGTAACCCTTGTAACCAATCATGGCTACATCTCTGTAGCAAGCTTTAGGAGCTGAGAAATCGATCCAAGTTTGAATTAGGGCCTGTTTATGTAGCTGCAGACAGTTCTCTTGTCCTTTATGTTCCACGTTTCCTTAATCTTAACCATCACCTAATCCCTAATTACTCTAACCCCAACCTCAATAAACCTAATCTTAACCATCACCTAATCCCTAATTACTCTAACCCCAACCTCAATAAACCTAATCTTAACCATAACCTCATTCCTAATTATTCCAACCCCAACCTCAATAAGCCTAATCTTAACCATAACCTAATCCCTAATTACTCTAACCCCAACCTCAATAAACCTAATCTTAACCATCACCTAATCCCTAATTACTCTAACCCCAACCTCAATAAACCTAATCTTAACCATCACCTAATCCCTAATTACTCTAACCCCAACCTCAATAAACCTAATCTTAACCATAACCTCATTCCTAATTATTCCAACCCCAACCTCAATAAGCCTAATCTTAACCATAACCTAATCCCTAATTACTCTAACCCCAACCTCAATAGACTCATCTCAACGATGACCTTACCCCAATTATTTACCATAACCCAACCCCTAATTACTCTAACCCTAAGCTTAATAAACCTAATTTCAACCCAATTCCCAATTATTCCAACCCCAACCACAATAAACTCCATTTCAACCATAACCCAACTCCCAATTATTCTAACCCTAATCCTAATAAACCTTCCAACTAGAACCTAACCTTCATTTACACTGTCCCCAATCACAATAAATGAAATTTCAATTATAGTTCAGTCCATAATTATATCAACTCTAACCTTAATAAACCTAATTACAACTTCAACCCAATTTCCAAGTACTTTAAATTCAATACACTGAAGCTCTACTACAACCTAATCTTTGATCATCCTAGCCCTGACCCCAAATAAACTGAATTTTAACCGCAATCTAATCACCCATCATCCTAACCCCAATTTAGATTAAAACTAGACTGACTACAACCCACCCTACCTACAATTAATTCAACTTCGACCTCAATAGATATATTTCTAACCCTGACCTACCTTAACCACCTTGACCATAAATTATACAATATAATTGATTGACCTAAAACATAATTTAAAATGGAAACCCCCAAAATAAATCGATATCCTATGTAATATTAATGAAATAAAAAAGGAATAAGGAAAAAAAGGTTATACCACAAGAGGGACACCTGAGGGCGCCACAGTCAACATGAAGTCCTCGAGGATGTTTGGGTATGGATATGGACGTTTGTGTAATATTTTTTGCCACAAGCAAACCAAGAATACACACCGTAGAGAAGTTTAAAGAGCCAAGCGCGCTGAGAACACGACGGTAAACACTTTACAACATGTGTACATAACTAAACATATACTAACACCTAACTACCAGTTTATTAACAATGAATTAATACATCGACTGATAGTGAGTGCATCATGAATTATTGATGAATTAATGATATGTATACATTAACAAATTAATGAGTGACATATGAATAGACTAGGGTTAAATTGGGCCTATTCGGTGCGTACTCTCTCTTAAGCTGGGAAGCCTCGACTTCCCGGCTTGACGGAATCCTAAGGCACCGCTCATTTTTGATCCTCTGCTGCCATCTTTTGGAATAGTCATGCCACATCACTTAGTATGATTTCAGGTTTTTCAACAGCTCGTATTCCAAAAAATACCAAACCTTGGCTACCTGATAAGTCAGAAGAATGTCAACCGAACTGTTCACATCTTGTTCAATCGATTCAGGTACTTTACTGTTCTGTTCCTTTATTTTTTATTGTTATTTTTTAACATTACACACACTGCCAATTGCCTGTGTGTGTGTGTGTGTGTGTGTGTGTGTGTGTGTGTGTGTCTGTGTCTGTGTCTGTGTGTGTGTGTGTGTGTGTGTGTGTGTCCACGTACTCGGCCCATGAATCTCATTCTGATACCAGGGGTTACCATTCGTGTTCTTGAACGATTATTGCATTTTTGTGCTTATCATATGTTTTGTTTTGTTTTTTTTGTGTGTGTGTTGTGTGTCATAGGTTCGTGGTCTCGTGGATGTGTGGGTCGTGTGCTGCCCACCTCGGCCACGGACGGATCTTCTGCTCCAAGTCTGACTCGGATCATGTCCTGCTGAAATAAATAAATAAAAGGTAGGCAAATAGTTAGACATACACATGGATTGATGGATGCTTTACTGATCCCCAAGGAAATAAAAGTCCCTGTGGTACAATACAACACACATCATTGACATTACAAACCAGCAAAAAGGACATGTTTGAGTTTCAACCAATGGGATTCCAAACATTTGCATACGGCCAATAGGAGAGCAGACATTTGCATACTGCTACCTCCAGCCAATAGGAGAGCAAAGATTAGCATACGTCTCATTTCAATGCCACTAATTTGAATGCCGCCTCTGGTTTTAACTCTTAACCTATGAGCAAAACCCTAACCACGCCCCCAATCCAAGGCCTAACCCCAAGCTAACCCCAGACTTACTGAAAGCTGGCACCTGCTGTTTAGGTTAGGAACTGCATCTAACCCCAAGCTAACCCCAGACTTACTGAAAGCTGGCACCTGCTGTTTAGGTTAGGAACTGCATCTAACCCCAAGCTAACCCCAGACTTACTGAAAGCTGGCACCTGCTGTTTAGGTTAGGAACTGCATCTAACCCCAAGCTAACCCCAGACTTACTGAAAGCTGGCACCTGCTGTTTAGGTTAGGAACTGCATCTAACCCCAAGCTAACCCCAGACTTACTGAAAGCTGGCACCTGCTGTTTAGGTTAGGAACTGCATCTAACCCCACATGAAATTAAGAAACCCAAATGAAAGGGCACATTTTCTGCATAATTGCACAGCTTGTAACCCTTGTAACCAATCATGGCTACATCTCTGTAGCAAGCTTTAGGAGCTGAGAAATCGATCCAAGTTTGAATTAGGGCCTGTTTATGTAGCTGCAGACAGTTCTCTTGTCCTTTATGTTCCACGTTTCCTTAATCTTAACCATCACCTAATCCCTAATTACTCTAACCCCAACCTCAATAAACCTAATCTTAACCATCACCTAATCCCTAATTACTCTAACCCCAACCTCAATAAACCTAATCTTAACCATAACCTCATTCCTAATTATTCCAACCCCAACCTCAATAAGCCTAATCTTAACCATAACCTAATCCCTAATTACTCTAACCCCAACCTCAATAAACCTAATCTTAACCATCACCTAATCCCTAATTACTCTAACCCCAACCTCAATAAACCTAATCTTAACCATCACCTAATCCCTAATTACTCTAACCCCAACCTCAATAAACCTAATCTTAACCATAACCTCATTCCTAATTATTCCAACCCCAACCTCAATAAGCCTAATCTTAACCATAACCTAATCCCTAATTACTCTAACCCCAACCTCAATAGACTCATCTCAACGATGACCTTACCCCAATTATTTACCATAACCCAACCCCTAATTACTCTAACCCTAAGCTTAATAAACCTAATTTCAACCCAATTCCCAATTATTCCAACCCCAACCACAATAAACTCCATTTCAACCATAACCCAACTCCCAATTATTCTAACCCTAATCCTAATAAACCTTCCAACTAGAACCTAACCTTCATTTACACTGTCCCCAATCACAATAAATGAAATTTCAATTATAGTTCAGTCCATAATTATATCAACTCTAACCTTAATAAACCTAATTACAACTTCAACCCAATTTCCAAGTACTTTAAATTCAATACACTGAAGCTCTACTACAACCTAATCTTTGATCATCCTAGCCCTGACCCCAAATAAACTGAATTTTAACCGCAATCTAATCACCCATCATCCTAACCCCAATTTAGATTAAAACTAGACTGACTACAACCCACCCTACCTACAATTAATTCAACTTCGACCTCAATAGATATATTTCTAACCCTGACCTACCTTAACCACCTTGACCATAAATTATACAATATAATTGATTGACCTAAAACATAATTTAAAATGGAAACCCCCAAAATAAATCGATATCCTATGTAATATTAATGAAATAAAAAAGGAATAAGGAAAAAAAGGTTATACCACAAGAGGGACACCTGAGGGCGCCACAGTCAACATGAAGTCCTCGAGGATGTTTGGGTATGGATATGGACGTTTGTGTAATATTTTTTGCCACAAGCAAACCAAGAATACACACCGTAGAGAAGTTTAAAGAGCCAAGCGCGCTGAGAACACGACGGTAAACACTTTACAACATGTGTACATAACTAAACATATACTAACACCTAACTACCAGTTTATTAACAATGAATTAATACATCGACTGATAGTGAGTGCATCATGAATTATTGATGAATTAATGATATGTATACATTAACAAATTAATGAGTGACATATGAATAGACTAGGGTTAAATTGGGCCTATTCGGTGCGTACTCTCTCTTAAGCTGGGAAGCCTCGACTTCCCGGCTTGACGGAATCCTAAGGCACCGCTCATTTTTGATCCTCTGCTGCCATCTTTTGGAATAGTCATGCCACATCACTTAGTATGATTTCAGGTTTTTCAACAGCTCGTATTCCAAAAAATACCAAACCTTGGCTACCTGATAAGTCAGAAGAATGTCAACCGAACTGTTCACATCTTGTTCAATCGATTCAGGTACTTTACTGTTCTGTTCCTTTATTTTTTATTGTTATTTTTTAACATTACACACACTGCCAATTGCCTGTGTGTGTGTGTGTGTGTGTGTGTGTGTGTGTGTGTGTCTGTGTCTGTGTCTGTGTGTGTGTGTGTGTGTGTGTGTGTGTCCACGTACTCGGCCCATGAATCTCATTCTGATACCAGGGGTTACCATTCGTGTTCTTGAACGATTATTGCATTTTTGTGCTTATCATATGTTTTGTTTTGTTTTTTTTGTGTGTGTGTTGTGTGTCATAGGTTCGTGGTCTCGTGGATGTGTGGGTCGTGTGCTGCCCACCTCGGCCACGGACGGATCTTCTGCTCCAAGTCTGACTCGGATCATGTCCTGCTGAAATAAATAAATAAAAGGTAGGCAAATAGTTAGACATACACATGGATTGATGGATGCTTTACTGATCCCCAAGGAAATAAAAGTCCCTGTGGTACAATACAACACACATCATTGACATTACAAACCAGCAAAAAGGACATGTTTGAGTTTCAACCAATGGGATTCCAAACATTTGCATACGGCCAATAGGAGAGCAGACATTTGCATACTGCTACCTCCAGCCAATAGGAGAGCAAAGATTAGCATACGTCTCATTTCAATGCCACTAATTTGAATGCCGCCTCTGGTTTTAACTCTTAACCTATGAGCAAAACCCTAACCACGCCCCCAATCCAAGGCCTAACCCCAAGCTAACCCCAGACTTACTGAAAGCTGGCACCTGCTGTTTAGGTTAGGAACTGCATCTAACCCCAAGCTAACCCCAGACTTACTGAAAGCTGGCACCTGCTGTTTAGGTTAGGAACTGCATCTAACCCCAAGCTAACCCCAGACTTACTGAAAGCTGGCACCTGCTGTTTAGGTTAGGAACTGCATCTAACCCCAAGCTAACCCCAGACTTACTGAAAGCTGGCACCTGCTGTTTAGGTTAGGAACTGCATCTAACCCCAAGCTAACCCCAGACTTACTGAAAGCTGGCACCTGCTGTTTAGGTTAGGAACTGCATCTAACCCCACATGAAATTAAGAAACCCAAATGAAAGGGCACATTTTCTGCATAATTGCACAGCTTGTAACCCTTGTAACCAATCATGGCTACATCTCTGTAGCAAGCTTTAGGAGCTGAGAAATCGATCCAAGTTTGAATTAGGGCCTGTTTATGTAGCTGCAGACAGTTCTCTTGTCCTTTATGTTCCACGTTTCCTTAATCTTAACCATCACCTAATCCCTAATTACTCTAACCCCAACCTCAATAAACCTAATCTTAACCATCACCTAATCCCTAATTACTCTAACCCCAACCTCAATAAACCTAATCTTAACCATAACCTCATTCCTAATTATTCCAACCCCAACCTCAATAAGCCTAATCTTAACCATAACCTAATCCCTAATTACTCTAACCCCAACCTCAATAAACCTAATCTTAACCATCACCTAATCCCTAATTACTCTAACCCCAACCTCAATAAACCTAATCTTAACCATCACCTAATCCCTAATTACTCTAACCCCAACCTCAATAAACCTAATCTTAACCATAACCTCATTCCTAATTATTCCAACCCCAACCTCAATAAGCCTAATCTTAACCATAACCTAATCCCTAATTACTCTAACCCCAACCTCAATAGACTCATCTCAACGATGACCTTACCCCAATTATTTACCATAACCCAACCCCTAATTACTCTAACCCTAAGCTTAATAAACCTAATTTCAACCCAATTCCCAATTATTCCAACCCCAACCACAATAAACTCCATTTCAACCATAACCCAACTCCCAATTATTCTA
The DNA here is from genome assembly GCF_030014385.1 of Trichomycterus rosablanca. Lineage (NCBI taxonomy): Eukaryota > Metazoa > Chordata > Actinopteri > Siluriformes > Trichomycteridae > Trichomycterus > Trichomycterus rosablanca. Next base: position 93,059 of record NW_026947260.1, read on the forward strand.
ACCCTAATCCTAATAAACCTTCCAACTAGAACCTAACCTTCATTTACACTGTCCCCAATCACAATAAATGAAATTTCAATTATAGTTCAGTCCATAATTATATCAACTCTAACCTTAATAAACCTAATTACAACTTCAACCCAATTTCCAAGTACTTTAAATTCAATACACTGAAGCTCTACTACAACCTAATCTTTGATCATCCTAGCCCTGACCCCAAATAAACTGAATTTTAACCGCAATCTAATCACCCATCATCCTAACCCCAATTTAGATTAAAACTAGACTGACTACAACCCACCCTACCTACAATTAATTCAACTTCGACCTCAATAGATATATTTCTAACCCTGACCTACCTTAACCACCTTGACCATAAATTATACAATATAATTGATTGACCTAAAACATAATTTAAAATGGAAACCCCCAAAATAAATCGATATCCTATGTAATATTAATGAAATAAAAAAGGAATAAGGAAAAAAAGGTTATACCACAAGAGGGACACCTGAGGGCGCCACAGTCAACATGAAGTCCTCGAGGATGTTTGGGTATGGATATGGACGTTTGTGTAATATTTTTTGCCACAAGCAAACCAAGAATACACACCGTAGAGAAGTTTAAAGAGCCAAGCGCGCTGAGAACACGACGGTAAACACTTTACAACATGTGTACATAACTAAACATATACTAACACCTAACTACCAGTTTATTAACAATGAATTAATACATCGACTGATAGTGAGTGCATCATGAATTATTGATGAATTAATGATATGTATACATTAACAAATTAATGAGTGACATATGAATAGACTAGGGTTAAATTGGGCCTATTCGGTGCGTACTCTCTCTTAAGCTGGGAAGCCTCGACTTCCCGGCTTGACGGAATCCTAAGGCACCGCTCATTTTTGATCCTCTGCTGCCATCTTTTGGAATAGTCATGCCACATCACTTAGTATGATTTCAGGTTTTTCAACAGCTCGTATTCCAAAAAATACCAAACCTTGGCTACCTGATAAGTCAGAAGAATGTCAACCGAACTGTTCACATCTTGTTCAATCGATTCAGGTACTTTACTGTTCTGTTCCTTTATTTTTTATTGTTATTTTTTAACATTACACACACTGCCAATTGCCTGTGTGTGTGTGTGTGTGTGTGTGTGTGTGTGTGTGTGTCTGTGTCTGTGTCTGTGTGTGTGTGTGTGTGTGTGTGTGTCCACGTACTCGGCCCATGAATCTCATTCTGATACCAGGGGTTACCATTCGTGTTCTTGAACGATTATTGCATTTTTGTGCTTATCATATGTTTTGTTTTGTTTTTTTTGTGTGTGTGTTGTGTGTCATAGGTTCGTGGTCTCGTGGATGTGTGGGTCGTGTGCTGCCCACCTCGGCCACGGACGGATCTTCTGCTCCAAGTCTGACTCGGATCATGTCCTGCTGAAATAAATAAATAAAAGGTAGGCAAATAGTTAGACATACACATGGATTGATGGATGCTTTACTGATCCCCAAGGAAATAAAAGTCCCTGTGGTACAATACAACACACATCATTGACATTACAAACCAGCAAAAAGGACATGTTTGAGTTTCAACCAATGGGATTCCAAACATTTGCATACGGCCAATAGGAGAGCAGACATTTGCATACTGCTACCTCCAGCCAATAGGAGAGCAAAGATTAGCATACGTCTCATTTCAATGCCACTAATTTGAATGCCGCCTCTGGTTTTAACTCTTAACCTAACCCTAACCCTAACCCTAACCCTAACCCTAACCCTAACCCTAACCCTAACCCTAACCCTAACCCTAACCTAATCCCTAATTACTCTAACCCCAACCTCAATAAACCTAATCTTAACCATCACCTAATCCCTAATTACTCTAACCCCAACCTCAATAAACCTAATCTTAACCATCACCTAATCCCTAATTACTCTAACCCCAACCTCAATAAACCTAATCTTAACCATAACCTCATTCCTAATTATTCCAACCCCAACCTCAATAAGCCTAATCTTAACCATAACCGAATCCCTAATTACTCTAACCCCAACCTCAATAGACTCATCTCAACGATGACCTTACCCCAATTATTTACCATGACCCAACCCCTAATTACTCTAACCCTAAGCTTAATAAACCTAATTTCAACCCAATTCCCAATTATTCCAACCCCAACCACAATAAACTCCATTTCAACCATAACCCAACTCCCAATTATTCTAACCCTAATCCTAATAAACCTTCCAACTAGAACCTAACCTTCATTTACACTGTCCCCAATCACAATAAATGAAATTTCAATTATAGTTCAGTCCATAATTATATCAACTCTAACCTTAATAAACCTAATTACAACTTCAACCCAATTTCCAAGTACTTTAAATTCAATACACTGAAGCTCTACTACAACCTAATCTTTGATCATCCTAGCCCTGACCCCAAATAAACTGAATTTTAACCGCAATCTAATCACCCATCATCCTAACCCCAATTTAGATTAAAACTAGACTGACTACAACCCACCCTACCTACAATTAATTCAACTTCGACCTCAATAGATATATTTCTAACCCTGACCTACCTTAACCACCTTGACCATAAATTATACAATATAATTGATTGACCTAAAACATAATTTAAAATGGAAACCCCCAAAATCAATCGATATCCTATGTAATATTAATGAAATAAAAAAGGAATAAGGAAAAAAAGGTTATACCACAAGAGGGACACCTGAGGGCGCCACAGTCAACATGAAGTCCTCGAGGATGTTTGGGTATGGATATGGACGTTTGTGTAATATTTTTTGCCACAAGCAAACCAAGAATACACACCGTAGAGAAGTTTAAAGAGCCAAGCGCGCTGAGAACACGACGGTAAACACTTTACAACATGTGTACATAACTAAACATATACTAACACCTAACTACCAGTTTATTAACAATGAATTAATACATCGACTGATAGTGAGTGCATCATGAATTATTGATGAATTAATGATATGTATACATTAACAAATTAATGAGTGACATATGAATAGACTAGGGTTAAATTGGGCCTATTCGGTGCGTACTCTCTCTTAAGCTGGGAAGCCTCGACTTCCCGGCTTGACGGAATCCTAAGGCACCGCTCATTTTTGATCCTCTGCTGCCATCTTTTGGAATAGTCATGCCACATCACTTAGTATGATTTCAGGTTTTTCAACAGCTCGTATTCCAAAAAATACCAAACCTTGGCTACCTGATAAGTCAGAAGAATGTCAACCGAACTGTTCACATCTTGTTCAATCGATTCAGGTACTTTACTGTTCTGTTCCTTTATTTTTTATTGTTATTTTTTAACATTACACACACTGCCAATTGCCTGTGTGTGTGTGTGTGTGTGTGTGTGTGTGTCTGTGTCTGTGTGTGTGTGTGTGTGTGTGTGTGTCCACGTACTCGGCCCATGAATCTCATTCTGATACCAGGGGTTACCATTCGTGTTCTTGAACGATTATTGCATTTTTGTGCTTATCATATGTTTTGTTTTGTTTTTTTTGTGTGTGTGTTGTGTGTCATAGGTTCGTGGTCTCGTGGATGTGTGGGTCGTGTGCTGCCCACCTCGGCCACGGACGGATCTTCTGCTCCAAGTCTGACTCGGATCATGTCCTGCTGAAATAAATAAATAAAAGGTAGGCAAATAGTTAGACATACACATGGATTGATGGATGCTTTACTGATCCCCAAGGAAATAAAAGTCCCTGTGGTACAATACAACACACATCATTGACATTACAAACCAGCAAAAAGGACATGTTTGAGTTTCAACCAATGGGATTCCAAACATTTGCATACGGCCAATAGGAGAGCAGACATTTGCATACTGCTACCTCCAGCCAATAGGAGAGCAAAGATTAGCATACGTCTCATTTCAATGCCACTAATTTGAATGCCGCCTCTGGTTTTAACTCTTAACCTAACCCTAACCCTAACCCTAACCCTAACCCTAACCCTAACCCTAACCCTAAACCTAAACCTAACCCTAAACCTAAACCTAAACCTAATCTTAACCATCACCTAATCCCTAATTACTCTAACCCCAACCTCAATAAACCTAATCTTAACCATCACCTAATCCCTAATTACTCTAACCCCAACCTCAATAAACCTAATCTTAACCATAACCTCATTCCTAATTATTCCAACCCCAACCTCAATAAGCCTAATCTTAACCATAACCTAATCCCTAATTACTCTAACCCCAACCTCAATAGACTCATCTCAACGATGACCTTACCCCAATTATTTACCATAACCCAACCCCTAATTACTCTAACCCTAAGCTTAATAAACCTAATTTCAACCCAATTCCCAATTATTCCAACCCCAACCACAATAAACTCCATTTCAACCATAACCCAACTCCCAATTATTCTAACCCTAATCCTAATAAACCTTCCAACTAGAACCTAACCTTCATTTACACTGTCCCCAATCACAATAAATGAAATTTCAATTATAGTTCAGTCCATAATTATATCAACTCTAACCTTAATAAACCTAATTACAACTTCAACCCAATTTCCAAGTACTTTAAATTCAATACACTGAAGCTCTACTACAACCTAATCTTTGATCATCCTAGCCCTGACCCCAAATAAACTGAATTTTAACCGCAATCTAATCACCCATCATCCTAACCCCAATTTAGATTAAAACTAGACTGACTACAACCCACCCTACCTACAATTAATTCAACTTCGACCTCAATAGATATATTTCTAACCCTGACCTACCTTAACCACCTTGACCATAAATTATACAATATAATTGATTGACCTAAAACATAATTTAAAATGGAAACCCCCAAAATCAATCGATATCCTATGTAATATTAATGAAATAAAAAAGGAATAAGGAAAAAAAGGTTATACCACAAGAGGGACACCTGAGGGCGCCACAGTCAACATGAAGTCCTCGAGGATGTTTGGGTATGGATATGGACGTTTGTGTAATATTTTTTGCCACAAGCAAACCAAGAATACACACCGTAGAGAAGTTTAAAGAGCCAAGCGCGCTGAGAACACGACGGTAAACACTTTACAACATGTGTACATAACTAAACATATACTAACACCTAACTACCAGTTTATTAACAATGAATTAATACATCGACTGATAGTGAGTGCATCATGAATTATTGATGAATTAATGATATGTATACATTAACAAATTAATGAGTGACATATGAATAGACTAGGGTTAAATTGGGCCTATTCGGTGCGTACTCTCTCTTAAGCTGGGAAGCCTCGACTTCCCGGCTTGACGGAATCCTAAGGCACCGCTCATTTTTGATCCTCTGCTGCCATCTTTTGGAATAGTCATGCCACATCACTTAGTATGATTTCAGGTTTTTCAACAGCTCGTATTCCAAAAAATACCAAACCTTGGCTACCTGATAAGTCAGAAGAATGTCAACCGAACTGTTCACATCTTGTTCAATCGATTCAGGTACTTTACTGTTCTGTTCCTTTATTTTTTATTGTTATTTTTTAACATTACACACACTGCCAATTGCCTGTGTGTGTGTGTGTGTGTGTGTGTGTGTGTGTGTGTGTCTGTGTCTGTGTCTGTGTGTGTGTGTGTGTGTGTGTGTGTCCACGTACTCGGCCCATGAATCTCATTCTGATACCAGGGGTTACCATTCGTGTTCTTGAACGATTATTGCATTTTTGTGCTTATCATATGTTTTGTTTTGTTTTTTTTGTGTGTGTGTTGTGTGTCATAGGTTCGTGGTCTCGTGGATGTGTGGGTCGTGTGCTGCCCACCTCGGCCACGGACGGATCTTCTGCTCCAAGTCTGACTCGGATCATGTCCTGCTGAAATAAATAAATAAAAGGTAGGCAAATAGTTAGACATACACATGGATTGATGGATGCTTTACTGATCCCCAAGGAAATAAAAGTCCCTGTGGTACAATACAACACACATCATTGACATTACAAACCAGCAAAAAGGACATGTTTGAGTTTCAACCAATGGGATTCCAAACATTTGCATACGGCCAATAGGAGAGCAGACATTTGCATACTGCTACCTCCAGCCAATAGGAGAGCAAAGATTAGCATACGTCTCATTTCAATGCCACTAATTTGAATGCCGCCTCTGGTTTTAACTCTTAACCTATGAGCAAAACCCTAACCACGCCCCCAATCCAAGGCCTAACCCCAAGCTAACCCCAGACTTACTGAAAGCTGGCACCTGCTGTTTAGGTTAGGAACTGCATCTAACCCCAAGCTAACCCCAGACTTACTGAAAGCTGGCACCTGCTGTTTAGGTTAGGAACTGCATCTAACCCCAAGCTAACCCCAGACTTACTGAAAGCTGGCACCTGCTGTTTAGGTTAGGAACTGCATCTAACCCCAAGCTAACCCCAGACTTACTGAAAGCTGGCACCTGCTGTTTAGGTTAGGAACTGCATCTAACCCCAAGCTAACCCCAGACTTACTGAAAGCTGGCACCTGCTGTTTAGGTTAGGAACTGCATCTAACCCCACATGAAATTAAGAAACCCAAATGAAAGGGCACATTTTCTGCATAATTGCACAGCTTGTAACCCTTGTAACCAATCATGGCTACATCTCTGTAGCAAGCTTTAGGAGCTGAGAAATCGATCCAAGTTTGAATTAGGGCCTGTTTATGTAGCTGCAGACAGTTCTCTTGTCCTTTATGTTCCACGTTTCCTTAATCTTAACCATCACCTAATCCCTAATTACTCTAACCCCAACCTCAATAAACCTAATCTTAACCATCACCTAATCCCTAATTACTCTAACCCCAACCTCAATAAACCTAATCTTAACCATAACCTCATTCCTAATTATTCCAACCCCAACCTCAATAAGCCTAATCTTAACCATAACCTAATCCCTAATTACTCTAACCCCAACCTCAATAAACCTAATCTTAACCATCACCTAATCCCTAATTACTCTAACCCCAACCTCAATAAACCTAATCTTAACCATCACCTAATCCCTAATTACTCTAACCCCAACCTCAATAAACCTAATCTTAACCATAACCTCATTCCTAATTATTCCAACCCCAACCTCAATAAGCCTAATCTTAACCATAACCTAATCCCTAATTACTCTAACCCCAACCTCAATAGACTCATCTCAACGATGACCTTACCCCAATTATTTACCATAACCCAACCCCTAATTACTCTAACCCTAAGCTTAATAAACCTAATTTCAACCCAATTCCCAATTATTCCAACCCCAACCACAATAAACTCCATTTCAACCATAACCCAACTCCCAATTATTCTAACCCTAATCCTAATAAACCTTCCAACTAGAACCTAACCTTCATTTACACTGTCCCCAATCACAATAAATGAAATTTCAATTATAGTTCAGTCCATAATTATATCAACTCTAACCTTAATAAACCTAATTACAACTTCAACCCAATTTCCAAGTACTTTAAATTCAATACACTGAAGCTCTACTACAACCTAATCTTTGATCATCCTAGCCCTGACCCCAAATAAACTGAATTTTAACCGCAATCTAATCACCCATCATCCTAACCCCAATTTAGATTAAAACTAGACTGACTACAACCCACCCTACCTACAATTAATTCAACTTCGACCTCAATAGATATATTTCTAACCCTGACCTACCTTAACCACCTTGACCATAAATTATACAATATAATTGATTGACCTAAAACATAATTTAAAATGGAAACCCCCAAAATAAATCGATATCCTATGTAATATTAATGAAATAAAAAAGGAATAAGGAAAAAAAGGTTATACCACAAGAGGGACACCTGAGGGCGCCACAGTCAACATGAAGTCCTCGAGGATGTTTGGGTATGGATATGGACGTTTGTGTAATATTTTTTGCCACAAGCAAACCAAGAATACACACCGTAGAGAAGTTTAAAGAGCCAAGCGCGCTGAGAACACGACGGTAAACACTTTACAACATGTGTACATAACTAAACATATACTAACACCTAACTACCAGTTTATTAACAATGAATTAATACATCGACTGATAGTGAGTGCATCATGAATTATTGATGAATTAATGATATGTATACATTAACAAATTAATGAGTGACATATGAATAGACTAGGGTTAAATTGGGCCTATTCGGTGCGTACTCTCTCTTAAGCTGGGAAGCCTCGACTTCCCGGCTTGACGGAATCCTAAGGCACCGCTCATTTTTGATCCTCTGCTGCCATCTTTTGGAATAGTCATGCCACATCACTTAGTATGATTTCAGGTTTTTCAACAGCTCGTATTCCAAAAAATACCAAACCTTGGCTACCTGATAAGTCAGAAGAATGTCAACCGAACTGTTCACATCTTGTTCAATCGATTCAGGTACTTTACTGTTCTGTTCCTTTATTTTTTATTGTTATTTTTTAACATTACACACACTGCCAATTGCCTGTGTGTGTGTGTGTGTGTGTGTGTGTGTGTCTGTGTCTGTGTGTGTGTGTGTGTGTGTGTGTGTCCACGTACTCGGCCCATGAATCTCATTCTGATACCAGGGGTTACCATTCGTGTTCTTGAACGATTATTGCATTTTTGTGCTTATCATATGTTTTGTTTTGTTTTTTTTGTGTGTGTGTTGTGTGTCATAGGTTCGTGGTCTCGTGGATGTGTGGGTCGTGTGCTGCCCACCTCGGCCACGGACGGATCTTCTGCTCCAAGTCTGACTCGGATCATGTCCTGCTGAAATAAATAAATAAAAGGTAGGCAAATAGTTAGACATACACATGGATTGATGGATGCTTTACTGATCCCCAAGGAAATAAAAGTCCCTGTGGTACAATACAACACACATCATTGACATTACAAACCAGCAAAAAGGACATGTTTGAGTTTCAACCAATGGGATTCCAAACATTTGCATACGGCCAATAGGAGAGCAGACATTTGCATACTGCTACCTCCAGCCAATAGGAGAGCAAAGATTAGCATACGTCTCATTTCAATGCCACTAATTTGAATGCCGCCTCTGGTTTTAACTCTTAACCTAACCCTAACCCTAACCCTAACCCTAACCCTAACCCTAACCCTAACCCTAAACCTAAACCTAACCCTAAACCTAAACCTAAACCTAATCTTAACCATCACCTAATCCCTAATTACTCTAACCCCAACCTCAATAAACCTAATCTTAACCATCACCTAATCCCTAATTACTCTAACCCCAACCTCAATAAACCTAATCTTAACCATAACCTCATTCCTAATTATTCCAACCCCAACCTCAATAAGCCTAATCTTAACCATAACCTAATCCCTAATTACTCTAACCCCAACCTCAATAGACTCATCTCAACGATGACCTTACCCCAATTATTTACCATAACCCAACCCCTAATTACTCTAACCCTAAGCTTAATAAACCTAATTTCAACCCAATTCCCAATTATTCCAACCCCAACCACAATAAACTCCATTTCAACCATAACCCAACTCCCAATTATTCTAACCCTAATCCTAATAAACCTTCCAACTAGAACCTAACCTTCATTTACACTGTCCCCAATCACAATAAATGAAATTTCAATTATAGTTCAGTCCATAATTATATCAACTCTAACCTTAATAAACCTAATTACAACTTCAACCCAATTTCCAAGTACTTTAAATTCAATACACTGAAGCTCTACTACAACCTAATCTTTGATCATCCTAGCCCTGACCCCAAATAAACTGAATTTTAACCGCAATCTAATCACCCATCATCCTAACCCCAATTTAGATTAAAACTAGACTGACTACAACCCACCCTACCTACAATTAATTCAACTTCGACCTCAATAGATATATTTCTAACCCTGACCTACCTTAACCACCTTGACCATAAATTATACAATATAATTGATTGACCTAAAACATAATTTAAAATGGAAACCCCCAAAATCAATCGATATCCTATGTAATATTAATGAAATAAAAAAGGAATAAGGAAAAAAAGGTTATACCACAAGAGGGACACCTGAGGGCGCCACAGTCAACATGAAGTCCTCGAGGATGTTTGGGTATGGATATGGACGTTTGTGTAATATTTTTTGCCACAAGCAAACCAAGAATACACACCGTAGAGAAGTTTAAAGAGCCAAGCGCGCTGAGAACACGACGGTAAACACTTTACAACATGTGTACATAACTAAACATATACTAACACCTAACTACCAGTTTATTAACAATGAATTAATACATCGACTGATAGTGAGTGCATCATGAATTATTGATGAATTAATGATATGTATACATTAACAAATTAATGAGTGACATATGAATAGACTAGGGTTAAATTGGGCCTATTCGGTGCGTACTCTCTCTTAAGCTGGGAAGCCTCGACTTCCCGGCTTGACGGAATCCTAAGGCACCGCTCATTTTTGATCCTCTGCTGCCATCTTTTGGAATAGTCATGCCACATCACTTAGTATGATTTCAGGTTTTTCAACAGCTCGTATTCCAAAAAATACCAAACCTTGGCTACCTGATAAGTCAGAAGAATGTCAACCGAACTGTTCACATCTTGTTCAATCGATTCAGGTACTTTACTGTTCTGTTCCTTTATTTTTTATTGTTATTTTTTAACATTACACACACTGCCAATTGCCTGTGTGTGTGTGTGTGTGTGTGTGTGTGTGTGTGTGTGTCTGTGTCTGTGTCTGTGTGTGTGTGTGTGTGTGTGTGTGTCCACGTACTCGGCCCATGAATCTCATTCTGATACCAGGGGTTACCATTCGTGTTCTTGAACGATTATTGCATTTTTGTGCTTATCATATGTTTTGTTTTGTTTTTTTTGTGTGTGTGTTGTGTGTCATAGGTTCGTGGTCTCGTGGATGTGTGGGTCGTGTGCTGCCCACCTCGGCCACGGACGGATCTTCTGCTCCAAGTCTGACTCGGATCATGTCCTGCTGAAATAAATAAATAAAAGGTAGGCAAATAGTTAGACATACACATGGATTGATGGATGCTTTACTGATCCCCAAGGAAATAAAAGTCCCTGTGGTACAATACAACACACATCATTGACATTACAAACCAGCAAAAAGGACATGTTTGAGTTTCAACCAATGGGATTCCAAACATTTGCATACGGCCAATAGGAGAGCAGACATTTGCATACTGCTACCTCCAGCCAATAGGAGAGCAAAGATTAGCATACGTCTCATTTCAATGCCACTAATTTGAATGCCGCCTCTGGTTTTAACTCTTAACCTATGAGCAAAACCCTAACCACGCCCCCAATCCAAGGCCTAACCCCAAGCTAACCCCAGACTTACTGAAAGCTGGCACCTGCTGTTTAGGTTAGGAACTGCATCTAACCCCAAGCTAACCCCAGACTTACTGAAAGCTGGCACCTGCTGTTTAGGTTAGGAACTGCATCTAACCCCAAGCTAACCCCAGACTTACTGAAAGCTGGCACCTGCTGTTTAGGTTAGGAACTGCATCTAACCCCAAGCTAACCCCAGACTTACTGAAAGCTGGCACCTGCTGTTTAGGTTAGGAACTGCATCTAACCCCAAGCTAACCCCAGACTTACTGAAAGCTGGCACCTGCTGTTTAGGTTAGGAACTGCATCTAACCCCACATGAAATTAAGAAACCCAAATGAAAGGGCACATTTTCTGCATAATTGCACAGCTTGTAACCCTTGTAACCAATCATGGCTACATCTCTGTAGCAAGCTTTAGGAGCTGAGAAATCGATCCAAGTTTGAATTAGGGCCTGTTTATGTAGCTGCAGACAGTTCTCTTGTCCTTTATGTTCCACGTTTCCTTAATCTTAACCATCACCTAATCCCTAATTACTCTAACCCCAACCTCAATAAACCTAATCTTAACCATCACCTAATCCCTAATTACTCTAACCCCAACCTCAATAAACCTAATCTTAACCATAACCTCATTCCTAATTATTCCAACCCCAACCTCAATAAGCCTAATCTTAACCATAACCTAATCCCTAATTACTCTAACCCCAACCTCAATAAACCTAATCTTAACCATCACCTAATCCCTAATTACTCTAACCCCAACCTCAATAAACCTAATCTTAACCATCACCTAATCCCTAATTACTCTAACCCCAACCTCAATAAACCTAATCTTAACCATAACCTCATTCCTAATTATTCCAACCCCAACCTCAATAAGCCTAATCTTAACCATAACCTAATCCCTAATTACTCTAACCCCAACCTCAATAGACTCATCTCAACGATGACCTTACCCCAATTATTTACCATAACCCAACCCCTAATTACTCTAACCCTAAGCTTAATAAACCTAATTTCAACCCAATTCCCAATTATTCCAACCCCAACCACAATAAACTCCATTTCAACCATAACCCAACTCCCAATTATTCTAACCCTAATCCTAATAAACCTTCCAACTAGAACCTAACCTTCATTTACACTGTCCCCAATCACAATAAATGAAATTTCAATTATAGTTCAGTCCATAATTATATCAACTCTAACCTTAATAAACCTAATTACAACTTCAACCCAATTTCCAAGTACTTTAAATTCAATACACTGAAGCTCTACTACAACCTAATCTTTGATCATCCTAGCCCTGACCCCAAATAAACTGAATTTTAACCGCAATCTAATCACCCATCATCCTAACCCCAATTTAGATTAAAACTAGACTGACTACAACCCACCCTACCTACAATTAATTCAACTTCGACCTCAATAGATATATTTCTAACCCTGACCTACCTTAACCACCTTGACCATAAATTATACAATATAATTGATTGACCTAAAACATAATTTAAAATGGAAACCCCCAAAATAAATCGATATCCTATGTAATATTAATGAAATAAAAAAGGAATAAGGAAAAAAAGGTTATACCACAAGAGGGACACCTGAGGGCGCCACAGTCAACATGAAGTCCTCGAGGATGTTTGGGTATGGATATGGACGTTTGTGTAATATTTTTTGCCACAAGCAAACCAAGAATACACACCGTAGAGAAGTTTAAAGAGCCAAGCGCGCTGAGAACACGACGGTAAACACTTTACAACATGTGTACATAACTAAACATATACTAACACCTAACTACCAGTTTATTAACAATGAATTAATACATCGACTGATAGTGAGTGCATCATGAATTATTGATGAATTAATGATATGTATACATTAACAAATTAATGAGTGACATATGAATAGACTAGGGTTAAATTGGGCCTATTCGGTGCGTACTCTCTCTTAAGCTGGGAAGCCTCGACTTCCCGGCTTGACGGAATCCTAAGGCACCGCTCATTTTTGATCCTCTGCTGCCATCTTTTGGAATAGTCATGCCACATCACTTAGTATGATTTCAGGTTTTTCAACAGCTCGTATTCCAAAAAATACCAAACCTTGGCTACCTGATAAGTCAGAAGAATGTCAACCGAACTGTTCACATCTTGTTCAATCGATTCAGGTACTTTACTGTTCTGTTCCTTTATTTTTTATTGTTATTTTTTAACATTACACACACTGCCAATTGCCTGTGTGTGTGTGTGTGTGTGTGTGTGTGTGTGTGTGTGTCTGTGTCTGTGTCTGTGTGTGTGTGTGTGTGTGTGTGTGTCCACGTACTCGGCCCATGAATCTCATTCTGATACCAGGGGTTACCATTCGTGTTCTTGAACGATTATTGCATTTTTGTGCTTATCATATGTTTTGTTTTGTTTTTTTTGTGTGTGTGTTGTGTGTCATAGGTTCGCGGTCTCGTGGATGTGTGGGTCGTGTGCTGCCCACCTCGGCCACGGACGGATCTTCTGCTCCAAGTCTGACTCGGATCATGTCCTGCTGAAATAAATAAATAAAAGGTAGGCAAATAGTTAGACATACACATGGATTGATGGATGCTTTACTGATCCCCAAGGAAATAAAAGTCCCTGTGGTACAATACAACACACATCATTGACATTACAAACCAGCAAAAAGGACATGTTTGAGTTTCAACCAATGGGATTCCAAACATTTGCATACGGCCAATAGGAGAGCAGACATTTGCATACTGCTACCTCCAGCCAATAGGAGAGCAAAGATTAGCATACGTCTCATTTCAATGCCACTAATTTGAATGCCGCCTCTGGTTTTAACTCTTAACCTAACCCTAACCCTAACCCTAACCCTAACCCTAACCCTAACCCTAACCCTAAACCTAAACCTAACCCTAAACCTAAACCTAAACCTAATCTTAACCATCACCTAATCCCTAATTACTCTAACCCCAACCTCAATAAACCTAATCTTAACCATCACCTAATCCCTAATTACTCTAACCCCAACCTCAATAAACCTAATCTTAACCATAACCTCATTCCTAATTATTCCAACCCCAACCTCAATAAGCCTAATCTTAACCATAACCTAATCCCTAATTACTCTAACCCCAACCTCAATAGACTCATCTCAACGATGACCTTACCCCAATTATTTACCATAACCCAACCCCTAATTACTCTAACCCTAAGCTTAATAAACCTAATTTCAACCCAATTCCCAATTATTCCAACCCCAACCACAATAAACTCCATTTCAACCATAACCCAACTCCCAATTATTCTAACCCTAATCCTAATAAACCTTCCAACTAGAACCTAACCTTCATTTACACTGTCCCCAATCACAATAAATGAAATTTCAATTATAGTTCAGTCCATAATTATATCAACTCTAACCTTAATAAACCTAATTACAACTTCAACCCAATTTCCAAGTACTTTAAATTCAATACACTGAAGCTCTACTACAACCTAATCTTTGATCATCCTAGCCCTGACCCCAAATAAACTGAATTTTAACCGCAATCTAATCACCCATCATCCTAACCCCAATTTAGATTAAAACTAGACTGACTACAACCCACCCTACCTACAATTAATTCAACTTCGACCTCAATAGATATATTTCTAACCCTGACCTACCTTAACCACCTTGACCATAAATTATACAATATAATTGATTGACCTAAAACATAATTTAAAATGGAAACCCCCAAAATCAATCGATATCCTATGTAATATTAATGAAATAAAAAAGGAATAAGGAAAAAAAGGTTATACCACAAGAGGGACACCTGAGGGCGCCACAGTCAACATGAAGTCCTCGAGGATGTTTGGGTATGGATATGGACGTTTGTGTAATATTTTTTGCCACAAGCAAACCAAGAATACACACCGTAGAGAAGTTTAAAGAGCCAAGCGCGCTGAGAACACGACGGTAAACACTTTACAACATGTGTACATAACTAAACATATACTAACACCTAACTACCAGTTTATTAACAATGAATTAATACATCGACTGATAGTGAGTGCATCATGAATTATTGATGAATTAATGATATGTATACATTAACAAATTAATGAGTGACATATGAATAGACTAGGGTTAAATTGGGCCTATTCGGTGCGTACTCTCTCTTAAGCTGGGAAGCCTCGACTTCCCGGCTTGACGGAATCCTAAGGCACCGCTCATTTTTGATCCTCTGCTGCCATCTTTTGGAATAGTCATGCCACATCACTTAGTATGATTTCAGGTTTTTCAACAGCTCGTATTCCAAAAAATACCAAACCTTGGCTACCTGATAAGTCAGAAGAATGTCAACCGAACTGTTCACATCTTGTTCAATCGATTCAGGTACTTTACTGTTCTGTTCCTTTATTTTTTATTGTTATTTTTTAACATTACACACACTGCCAATTGCCTGTGTGTGTGTGTGTGTGTGTGTGTGTGTGTGTGTGTGTCTGTGTCTGTGTCTGTGTGTGTGTGTGTGTGTGTGTGTGTCCACGTACTCGGCCCATGAATCTCATTCTGATACCAGGGGTTACCATTCGTGTTCTTGAACGATTATTGCATTTTTGTGCTTATCATATGTTTTGTTTTGTTTTTTTTGTGTGTGTGTTGTGTGTCATAGGTTCGTGGTCTCGTGGATGTGTGGGTCGTGTGCTGCCCACCTCGGCCACGGACGGATCTTCTGCTCCAAGTCTGACTCGGATCATGTCCTGCTGAAATAAATAAATAAAAGGTAGGCAAATAGTTAGACATACACATGGATTGATGGATGCTTTACTGATCCCCAAGGAAATAAAAGTCCCTGTGGTACAATACAACACACATCATTGACATTACAAACCAGCAAAAAGGACATGTTTGAGTTTCAACCAATGGGATTCCAAACATTTGCATACGGCCAATAGGAGAGCAGACATTTGCATACTGCTACCTCCAGCCAATAGGAGAGCAAAGATTAGCATACGTCTCATTTCAATGCCACTAATTTGAATGCCGCCTCTGGTTTTAACTCTTAACCTATGAGCAAAACCCTAACCACGCCCCCAATCCAAGGCCTAACCCCAAGCTAACCCCAGACTTACTGAAAGCTGGCACCTGCTGTTTAGGTTAGGAACTGCATCTAACCCCAAGCTAACCCCAGACTTACTGAAAGCTGGCACCTGCTGTTTAGGTTAGGAACTGCATCTAACCCCAAGCTAACCCCAGACTTACTGAAAGCTGGCACCTGCTGTTTAGGTTAGGAACTGCATCTAACCCCAAGCTAACCCCAGACTTACTGAAAGCTGGCACCTGCTGTTTAGGTTAGGAACTGCATCTAACCCCAAGCTAACCCCAGACTTACTGAAAGCTGGCACCTGCTGTTTAGGTTAGGAACTGCATCTAACCCCACATGAAATTAAGAAACCCAAATGAAAGGGCACATTTTCTGCATAATTGCACAGCTTGTAACCCTTGTAACCAATCATGGCTACATCTCTGTAGCAAGCTTTAGGAGCTGAGAAATCGATCCAAGTTTGAATTAGGGCCTGTTTATGTAGCTGCAGACAGTTCTCTTGTCCTTTATGTTCCACGTTTCCTTAATCTTAACCATCACCTAATCCCTAATTACTCTAACCCCAACCTCAATAAACCTAATCTTAACCATCACCTAATCCCTAATTACTCTAACCCCAACCTCAATAAACCTAATCTTAACCATAACCTCATTCCTAATTATTCCAACCCCAACCTCAATAAGCCTAATCTTAACCATAACCTAATCCCTAATTACTCTAACCCCAACCTCAATAAACCTAATCTTAACCATCACCTAATCCCTAATTACTCTAACCCCAACCTCAATAAACCTAATCTTAACCATCACCTAATCCCTAATTACTCTAACCCCAACCTCAATAAACCTAATCTTAACCATAACCTCATTCCTAATTATTCCAACCCCAACCTCAATAAGCCTAATCTTAACCATAACCTAATCCCTAATTACTCTAACCCCAACCTCAATAGACTCATCTCAACGATGACCTTACCCCAATTATTTACCATAACCCAACCCCTAATTACTCTAACCCTAAGCTTAATAAACCTAATTTCAACCCAATTCCCAATTATTCCAACCCCAACCACAATAAACTCCATTTCAACCATAACCCAACTCCCAATTATTCTAACCCTAATCCTAATAAACCTTCCAACTAGAACCTAACCTTCATTTACACTGTCCCCAATCACAATAAATGAAATTTCAATTATAGTTCAGTCCATAATTATATCAACTCTAACCTTAATAAACCTAATTACAACTTCAACCCAATTTCCAAGTACTTTAAATTCAATACACTGAAGCTCTACTACAACCTAATCTTTGATCATCCTAGCCCTGACCCCAAATAAACTGAATTTTAACCGCAATCTAATCACCCATCATCCTAACCCCAATTTAGATTAAAACTAGACTGACTACAACCCACCCTACCTACAATTAATTCAACTTCGACCTCAATAGATATATTTCTAACCCTGACCTACCTTAACCACCTTGACCATAAATTATACAATATAATTGATTGACCTAAAACATAATTTAAAATGGAAACCCCCAAAATAAATCGATATCCTATGTAATATTAATGAAATAAAAAAGGAATAAGGAAAAAAAGGTTATACCACAAGAGGGACACCTGAGGGCGCCACAGTCAACATGAAGTCCTCGAGGATGTTTGGGTATGGATATGGACGTTTGTGTAATATTTTTTGCCACAAGCAAACCAAGAATACACACCGTAGAGAAGTTTAAAGAGCCAAGCGCGCTGAGAACACGACGGTAAACACTTTACAACATGTGTACATAACTAAACATATACTAACACCTAACTACCAGTTTATTAACAATGAATTAATACATCGACTGATAGTGAGTGCATCATGAATTATTGATGAATTAATGATATGTATACATTAACAAATTAATGAGTGACATATGAATAGACTAGGGTTAAATTGGGCCTATTCGGTGCGTACTCTCTCTTAAGCTGGGAAGCCTCGACTTCCCGGCTTGACGGAATCCTAAGGCACCGCTCATTTTTGATCCTCTGCTGCCATCTTTTGGAATAGTCATGCCACATCACTTAGTATGATTTCAGGTTTTTCAACAGCTCGTATTCCAAAAAATACCAAACCTTGGCTACCTGATAAGTCAGAAGAATGTCAACCGAACTGTTCACATCTTGTTCAATCGATTCAGGTACTTTACTGTTCTGTTCCTTTATTTTTTATTGTTATTTTTTAACATTACACACACTGCCAATTGCCTGTGTGTGTGTGTGTGTGTGTGTGTGTGTGTGTGTGTGTCTGTGTCTGTGTCTGTGTGTGTGTGTGTGTGTGTGTGTGTCCACGTACTCGGCCCATGAATCTCATTCTGATACCAGGGGTTACCATTCGTGTTCTTGAACGATTATTGCATTTTTGTGCTTATCATATGTTTTGTTTTGTTTTTTTTGTGTGTGTGTTGTGTGTCATAGGTTCGTGGTCTCGTGGATGTGTGGGTCGTGTGCTGCCCACCTCGGCCACGGACGGATCTTCTGCTCCAAGTCTGACTCGGATCATGTCCTGCTGAAATAAATAAATAAAAGGTAGGCAAATAGTTAGACATACACATGGATTGATGGATGCTTTACTGATCCCCAAGGAAATAAAAGTCCCTGTGGTACAATACAACACACATCATTGACATTACAAACCAGCAAAAAGGACATGTTTGAGTTTCAACCAATGGGATTCCAAACATTTGCATACGGCCAATAGGAGAGCAGACATTTGCATACTGCTACCTCCAGCCAATAGGAGAGCAAAGATTAGCATACGTCTCATTTCAATGCCACTAATTTGAATGCCGCCTCTGGTTTTAACTCTTAACCTATGAGCAAAACCCTAACCACGCCCCCAATCCAAGGCCTAACCCCAAGCTAACCCCAGACTTACTGAAAGCTGGCACCTGCTGTTTAGGTTAGGAACTGCATCTAACCCCAAGCTAACCCCAGACTTACTGAAAGCTGGCACCTGCTGTTTAGGTTAGGAACTGCATCTAACCCCAAGCTAACCCCAGACTTACTGAAAGCTGGCACCTGCTGTTTAGGTTAGGAACTGCATCTAACCCCAAGCTAACCCCAGACTTACTGAAAGCTGGCACCTGCTGTTTAGGTTAGGAACTGCATCTAACCCCAAGCTAACCCCAGACTTACTGAAAGCTGGCACCTGCTGTTTAGGTTAGGAACTGCATCTAACCCCACATGAAATTAAGAAACCCAAATGAAAGGGCACATTTTCTGCATAATTGCACAGCTTGTAACCCTTGTAACCAATCATGGCTACATCTCTGTAGCAAGCTTTAGGAGCTGAGAAATCGATCCAAGTTTGAATTAGGGCCTGTTTATGTAGCTGCAGACAGTTCTCTTGTCCTTTATGTTCCACGTTTCCTTAATCTTAACCATCACCTAATCCCTAATTACTCTAACCCCAACCTCAATAAACCTAATCTTAACCATCACCTAATCCCTAATTACTCTAACCCCAACCTCAATAAACCTAATCTTAACCATAACCTCATTCCTAATTATTCCAACCCCAACCTCAATAAGCCTAATCTTAACCATAACCTAATCCCTAATTACTCTAACCCCAACCTCAATAAACCTAATCTTAACCATCACCTAATCCCTAATTACTCTAACCCCAACCTCAATAAACCTAATCTTAACCATCACCTAATCCCTAATTACTCTAACCCCAACCTCAATAAACCTAATCTTAACCATAACCTCATTCCTAATTATTCCAACCCCAACCTCAATAAGCCTAATCTTAACCATAACCTAATCCCTAATTACTCTAACCCCAACCTCAATAGACTCATCTCAACGATGACCTTACCCCAATTATTTACCATAACCCAACCCCTAATTACTCTAACCCTAAGCTTAATAAACCTAATTTCAACCCAATTCCCAATTATTCCAACCCCAACCACAATAAACTCCATTTCAACCATAACCCAACTCCCAATTATTCTAACCCTAATCCTAATAAACCTTCCAACTAGAACCTAACCTTCATTTACACTGTCCCCAATCACAATAAATGAAATTTCAATTATAGTTCAGTCCATAATTATATCAACTCTAACCTTAATAAACCTAATTACAACTTCAACCCAATTTCCAAGTACTTTAAATTCAATACACTGAAGCTCTACTACAACCTAATCTTTGATCATCCTAGCCCTGACCCCAAATAAACTGAATTTTAACCGCAATCTAATCACCCATCATCCTAACCCCAATTTAGATTAAAACTAGACTGACTACAACCCACCCTACCTACAATTAATTCAACTTCGACCTCAATAGATATATTTCTAACCCTGACCTACCTTAACCACCTTGACCATAAATTATACAATATAATTGATTGACCTAAAACATAATTTAAAATGGAAACCCCCAAAATAAATCGATATCCTATGTAATATTAATGAAATAAAAAAGGAATAAGGAAAAAAAGGTTATACCACAAGAGGGACACCTGAGGGCGCCACAGTCAACATGAAGTCCTCGAGGATGTTTGGGTATGGATATGGACGTTTGTGTAATATTTTTTGCCACAAGCAAACCAAGAATACACACCGTAGAGAAGTTTAAAGAGCCAAGCGCGCTGAGAACACGACGGTAAACACTTTACAACATGTGTACATAACTAAACATATACTAACACCTAACTACCAGTTTATTAACAATGAATTAATACATCGACTGATAGTGAGTGCATCATGAATTATTGATGAATTAATGATATGTATACATTAACAAATTAATGAGTGACATATGAATAGACTAGGGTTAAATTGGGCCTATTCGGTGCGTACTCTCTCTTAAGCTGGGAAGCCTCGACTTCCCGGCTTGACGGAATCCTAAGGCACCGCTCATTTTTGATCCTCTGCTGCCATCTTTTGGAATAGTCATGCCACATCACTTAGTATGATTTCAGGTTTTTCAACAGCTCGTATTCCAAAAAATACCAAACCTTGGCTACCTGATAAGTCAGAAGAATGTCAACCGAACTGTTCACATCTTGTTCAATCGATTCAGGTACTTTACTGTTCTGTTCCTTTATTTTTTATTGTTATTTTTTAACATTACACACACTGCCAATTGCCTGTGTGTGTGTGTGTGTGTGTGTGTGTGTGTGTGTGTGTGTGTCTGTGTCTGTGTCTGTGTGTGTGTGTGTGTGTGTGTGTGTCCACGTACTCGGCCCATGAATCTCATTCTGATACCAGGGGTTACCATTCGTGTTCTTGAACGATTATTGCATTTTTGTGCTTATCATATGTTTTGTTTTGTTTTTTTTGTGTGTGTGTTGTGTGTCATAGGTTCGTGGTCTCGTGGATGTGTGGGTCGTGTGCTGCCCACCTCGGCCACGGACGGATCTTCTGCTCCAAGTCTGACTCGGATCATGTCCTGCTGAAATAAATAAATAAAAGGTAGGCAAATAGTTAGACATACACATGGATTGATGGATGCTTTACTGATCCCCAAGGAAATAAAAGTCCCTGTGGTACAATACAACACACATCATTGACATTACAAACCAGCAAAAAGGACATGTTTGAGTTTCAACCAATGGGATTCCAAACATTTGCATACGGCCAATAGGAGAGCAGACATTTGCATACTGCTACCTCCAGCCAATAGGAGAGCAAAGATTAGCATACGTCTCATTTCAATGCCACTAATTTGAATGCCGCCTCTGGTTTTAACTCTTAACCTATGAGCAAAACCCTAACCACGCCCCCAATCCAAGGCCTAACCCCAAGCTAACCCCAGACTTACTGAAAGCTGGCACCTGCTGTTTAGGTTAGGAACTGCATCTAACCCCAAGCTAACCCCAGACTTACTGAAAGCTGGCACCTGCTGTTTAGGTTAGGAACTGCATCTAACCCCACATGAAATTAAGAAACCCAAATGAAAGGGCACATTTTCTGCATAATTGCACAGCTTGTAACCCTTGTAACCAATCATGGCTACATCTCTGTAGCAAGCTTTAGGAGCTGAGAAATCGATCCAAGTTTGAATTAGGGCCTGTTTATGTAGCTGCAGACAGTTCTCTTGTCCTTTATGTTCCACGTTTCCTTAATTTTAACCATAACCTAATCCCTAATTATTCTAACCCCAACCTCAATAAACCTAATCTTAACCATTACCTAATCCCTAATTATTCTAACCCCAACCTCAATAAACCTAATCTTAACCATTACCTAATCCCTAATTACTCTAACCCCAACCTCAATAAACCTAATCTTAACCATTACCTAATCCCTAATTACTCTAACCCCAACCTCAATAAACCTAATCTTAACCATAACCTCATTCCTAATTATTCCAACCCCAACCTCAATAAGCCTAATCTTAACCATAACCTAATCCCTAATTACTCTAACCCCAACCTCAATAAACCTAATCTTAACCATTACCTAATCCCTAATTACTCTAACCCCAACCTCAATAAACCTAATCTTAACCATAACCTAATCTTAACCATCACCTAATCCCTAATTACTCTAACCCCAACCTCAATAAACCTAATCTTAACCATCACCTAATCCCTAATTACTCTAACCCCAACCTCAATAAACCTAATCTTAACCATAACCTCATTTCTAATTATTCCAACCCCAACCTCAATAAGCCTAATCTTAACCATAACCTAATCCCTAATTATTCTAACCCCAACCTCAATAGACTCATCTCAACGATGACCTTACCCCAATTATTTACCATAACCCAACCCCTAATTACTCTAACCCTAAGCTTAATAAACCTAATTTCAACCCAATTCCCAATTATTCCCGTATCTCGGACGCCTTTAGGACCAGGGTCACGGGGCTCCGATATGTCGCTCGTGCCTACGCGCGGTCCGTCGTACTCTGGTCCGGTGGGCCTACGACATCCGGTTCCCTCGCGGGACCTCCGCACGTCGTCTGGGGCCTGACGACTACTCGCGTACGCGTCGGGGCCCGTGTCTCGGCCGCCTTTCGGACCACGGTGACGGGGCTCCGATATGTCGCTCGTGGCCGGGCCCCCTCCGACGTGCTCGGTTTCGGTGCGCCTACGTCCTACGGTTCCGCCGCGGGACCCCGAAACGTGGTTTTTTGGGCCTACTCGCGTACGCGTCGGGGGCCCGTATCTCGGCCGTCTTTCCACGCGGGACCGCGGGGCTCCGATATGTCGCTGGTAGGTTGGACCTGCACGCCCTGTGCGATTTTGGAGGTCCTACGACGTTTCTTCGAATTTTCCCGATTATTTGACTGAGTGTAGACTAGGGTCAGATCGGCCGCATTCTCTTAATCCGGGAACCTTGCACCATATGGTCGCTGCTTCCCGGCTTAAGGATCTGACCTCTGCAGGGCATGTTCGGAACTGCATCGACATTAAGAAAAGGAAATAAGAAACCCGATGAAACGGCACATTTTCCAGTGTTAGTGCACAGCTTGAAGTTTGTTCTTCTGACCAATCGTTGCTACATCTATGCTGTAGCAGCCTCAAGAGCTGAGAAATCCCATTTTGAATGAATTAAAAGTCAATCGGCGTCTATCCCAGTGGGTTCGGACACCAGCTCTGAATATCCTTCATGAACATAATATCATTGTATGTTGTGTTTGTCTGGATTGAGCTTTTTACATGAAATTATTTACACACTTTATGAACAGATTTTGGAAAGCTCTTTCACTTTGCATTGGAAACACTACATTTCAAGCCGACCACTTCTCCCTGCTCACAGCTGGAAACGCACCGCTCGTTTTTAACCCTCTGCTGCCATCTACTGGACGTTTTCGGTTACAACGTCCTCATGTACTTTTAGAAGTCATACAGCACCAGTTTGTAGGACTTTCAAGGTAGAATGAACCACCTCGTACCCCCCCAACGACACCAGCTATCTTTTTTTGTACCCCCACTGCCTAATTACTTTTACTGGGCTCCAATCTTTAAGTCAGAAGAATGTCAACCGATTTTTGTACCTCATTACAAAACAAACCCCAAGCTAACCCCAGACTTACTGCAAGGTGGCACCTGCTGTTTAGGTTAGGAACTGCATCTAACCCCAAGCTAACCCCAGACTTACTGAAAGCTGGCACCTGCTGTTTAGGTTAGGAACTGCATCTAACCCCAAGCTAACCCCAGACTTACTGAAAGCTGGCACCTGCTGTTTAGGTTAGGAACTGCATCTAACCCCAAGCTAACCCCAGACTTACTGCAAGGTGGCACCTGCTGTTTAGGTTAGGAACTGCATCTAACCCCAAGCTAACCCCAGACTTACTGAAAGCTGGCACCTGCTGTTTAGGTTAGGAACTGCATCTAACCCCACATGAAATTAAGAAACCCAAATGAAAGGGCACATTTTCTGCATAATTGCACAGCTTGTAACCCTTGTAACCAATCATGGCTACATCTCTGTAGCAAGCTTTAGGAGCTGAGAAATCGATCCAAGTTTGAATTAGGGCCTGTTTATGTAGCTGCAGACAGTTCTCTTGTCCTTTATGTTCCACGTTTCCTTAATCTTAACCATCACCTAATCCCTAATTACTCTAACCCCAACCTCAATAAACCTAATCTTAACCATCACCTAATCCCTAATTACTCTAACCCCAACCTCAATAAACCTAATCTTAACCATAACCTCATTCCTAATTATTCCAACCCCAACCTCAATAAGCCTAATCTTAACCATAACCGAATCCCTAATTACTCTAACCCCAACCTCAATAGACTCATCTCAACGATGACCTTACCCCAATTATTTACCATGACCCAACCCCTAATTACTCTAACCCTAAGCTTAATAAACCTAATTTCAACCCAATTCCCAATTATTCCAACCCCAACCACAATAAACTCCATTTCAACCATAACCCAACTCCCAATTATTCTAACCCTAATCCTAATAAACCTTCCAACTAGAACCTAACCTTCATTTACACTGTCCCCAATCACAATAAATGAAATTTCAATTATAGTTCAGTCCATAATTATATCAACTCTAACCTTAATAAACCTAATTACAACTTCAACCCAATTTCCAAGTACTTTAAATTCAATACACTGAAGCTCTACTACAACCTAATCTTTGATCATCCTAGCCCTGACCCCAAATAAACTGAATTTTAACCGCAATCTAATCACCCATCATCCTAACCCCAATTTAGATTAAAACTAGACTGACTACAACCCACCCTACCTACAATTAATTCAACTTCGACCTCAATAGATATATTTCTAACCCTGACCTACCTTAACCACCTTGACCATAAATTATACAATATAATTGATTGACCTAAAACATAATTTAAAATGGAAACCCCCAAAATCAATCGATATCCTATGTAATATTAATGAAATAAAAAAGGAATAAGGAAAAAAAGGTTATACCACAAGAGGGACACCTGAGGGCGCCACAGTCAACATGAAGTCCTCGAGGATGTTTGGGTATGGATATGGACGTTTGTGTAATATTTTTTGCCACAAGCAAACCAAGAATACACACCGTAGAGAAGTTTAAAGAGCCAAGCGCGCTGAGAACACGACGGTAAACACTTTACAACATGTGTACATAACTAAACATATACTAACACCTAACTACCAGTTTATTAACAATGAATTAATACATCGACTGATAGTGAGTGCATCATGAATTATTGATGAATTAATGATATGTATACATTAACAAATTAATGAGTGACATATGAATAGACTAGGGTTAAATTGGGCCTATTCGGTGCGTACTCTCTCTTAAGCTGGGAAGCCTCGACTTCCCGGCTTGACGGAATCCTAAGGCACCGCTCATTTTTGATCCTCTGCTGCCATCTTTTGGAATAGTCATGCCACATCACTTAGTATGATTTCAGGTTTTTCAACAGCTCATATTCCAAAAAATACCAAACCTTGGCTACCTGATAAGTCAGAAGAATGTCAACCGAACTGTTCACATCTTGTTCAATCGATTCAGGTACTTTACTGTTCTGTTCCTTTATTTTTTATTGTTATTTTTTAACATTACACACACTGCCAATTGCCTGTGTGTGTGTGTGTGTGTGTGTGTGTGTGTGTGTCTGTGTCTGTGTCTGTGTGTGTGTGTGTGTGTGTGTGTGTCCACGTACTCGGCCCATGAATCTCATTCTGATACCAGGGGTTACCATTCGTGTTCTTGAACGATTATTGCATTTTTGTGCTTATCATATGTTTTGTTTTGTTTTTTTTGTGTGTGTGTTGTGTGTCATAGGTTCGTGGTCTCGTGGATGTGTGGGTCGTGTGCTGCCCACCTCGGCCACGGACGGATCTTCTGCTCCAAGTCTGACTCGGATCATGTCCTGCTGAAATAAATAAATAAAAGGTAGGCAAATAGTTAGACATACACATGGATTGATGGATGCTTTACTGATCCCCAAGGAAATAAAAGTCCCTGTGGTACAATACAACACACATCATTGACATTACAAACCAGCAAAAAGGACATGTTTGAGTTTCAACCAATGGGATTCCAAACATTTGCATACGGCCAATAGGAGAGCAGACATTTGCATACTGCTACCTCCAGCCAATAGGAGAGCAAAGATTAGCATACGTCTCATTTCAATGCCACTAATTTGAATGCCGCCTCTGGTTTTAACTCTTAACCTATGAGCAAAACCCTAACCACGCCCCCAATCCAAGGCCTAACCCCAAGCTAACCCCAGACTTACTGAAAGCTGGCACCTGCTGTTTAGGTTAGGAACTGCATCTAACCCCAAGCTAACCCCAGACTTACTGAAAGCTGGCACCTGCTGTTTAGGTTAGGAACTGCATCTAACCCCAAGCTAACCCCAGACTTACTGAAAGCTGGCACCTGCTGTTTAGGTTAGGAACTGCATCTAACCCCAAGCTAACCCCAGACTTACTGAAAGCTGGCACCTGCTGTTTAGGTTAGGAACTGCATCTAACCCCAAGCTAACCCCAGACTTACTGAAAGCTGGCACCTGCTGTTTAGGTTAGGAACTGCATCTAACCCCACATGAAATTAAGAAACCCAAATGAAAGGGCACATTTTCTGCATAATTGCACAGCTTGTAACCCTTGTAACCAATCATGGCTACATCTCTGTAGCAAGCTTTAGGAGCTGAGAAATCGATCCAAGTTTGAATTAGGGCCTGTTTATGTAGCTGCAGACAGTTCTCTTGTCCTTTATGTTCCACGTTTCCTTAATCTTAACCATCACCTAATCCCTAATTACTCTAACCCCAACCTCAATAAACCTAATCTTAACCATCACCTAATCCCTAATTACTCTAACCCCAACCTCAATAAACCTAATCTTAACCATAACCTCATTCCTAATTATTCCAACCCCAACCTCAATAAGCCTAATCTTAACCATAACCTAATCCCTAATTACTCTAACCCCAACCTCAATAAACCTAATCTTAACCATCACCTAATCCCTAATTACTCTAACCCCAACCTCAATAAACCTAATCTTAACCATCACCTAATCCCTAATTACTCTAACCCCAACCTCAATAAACCTAATCTTAACCATAACCTCATTCCTAATTATTCCAACCCCAACCTCAATAAGCCTAATCTTAACCATAACCGAATCCCTAATTACTCTAACCCCAACCTCAATAGACTCATCTCAACGATGACCTTACCCCAATTATTTACCATGACCCAACCCCTAATTACTCTAACCCTAAGCTTAATAAACCTAATTTCAACCCAATTCCCAATTATTCCAACCCCAACCACAATAAACTCCATTTCAACCATAACCCAACTCCCAATTATTCTAACCCTAATCCTAATAAACCTTCCAACTAGAACCTAACCTTCATTTACACTGTCCCCAATCACAATAAATGAAATTTCAATTATAGTTCAGTCCATAATTATATCAACTCTAACCTTAATAAACCTAATTACAACTTCAACCCAATTTCCAAGTACTTTAAATTCAATACACTGAAGCTCTACTACAACCTAATCTTTGATCATCCTAGCCCTGACCCCAAATAAACTGAATTTTAACCGCAATCTAATCACCCATCATCCTAACCCCAATTTAGATTAAAACTAGACTGACTACAACCCACCCTACCTACAATTAATTCAACTTCGACCTCAATAGATATATTTCTAACCCTGACCTACCTTAACCACCTTGACCATAAATTATACAATATAATTGATTGACCTAAAACATAATTTAAAATGGAAACCCCCAAAATCAATCGATATCCTATGTAATATTAATGAAATAAAAAAGGAATAAGGAAAAAAAGGTTATACCACAAGAGGGACACCTGAGGGCGCCACAGTCAACATGAAGTCCTCGAGGATGTTTGGGTATGGATATGGACGTTTGTGTAATATTTTTTGCCACAAGCAAACCAAGAATACACACCGTAGAGAAGTTTAAAGAGCCAAGCGCGCTGAGAACACGACGGTAAACACTTTACAACATGTGTACATAACTAAACATATACTAACACCTAACTACCAGTTTATTAACAATGAATTAATACATCGACTGATAGTGAGTGCATCATGAATTATTGATGAATTAATGATATGTATACATTAACAAATTAATGAGTGACATATGAATAGACTAGGGTTAAATTGGGCCTATTCGGTGCGTACTCTCTCTTAAGCTGGGAAGCCTCGACTTCCCGGCTTGACGGAATCCTAAGGCACCGCTCATTTTTGATCCTCTGCTGCCATCTTTTGGAATAGTCATGCCACATCACTTAGTATGATTTCAGGTTTTTCAACAGCTCATATTCCAAAAAATACCAAACCTTGGCTACCTGATAAGTCAGAAGAATGTCAACCGAACTGTTCACATCTTGTTCAATCGATTCAGGTACTTTACTGTTCTGTTCCTTTATTTTTTATTGTTATTTTTTAACATTACACACACTGCCAATTGCCTGTGTGTGTGTGTGTGTGTGTGTGTGTGTGTCTGTGTCTGTGTCTGTGTGTGTGTGTGTGTGTGTGTGTGTCCACGTACTCGGCCCATGAATCTCATTCTGATACCAGGGGTTACCATTCGTGTTCTTGAACGATTATTGCATTTTTGTGCTTATCATATGTTTTGTTTTGTTTTTTTTGTGTGTGTGTTGTGTGTCATAGGTTCGTGGTCTCGTGGATGTGTGGGTCGTGTGCTGCCCACCTCGGCCACGGACGGATCTTCTGCTCCAAGTCTGACTCGGATCATGTCCTGCTGAAATAAATAAATAAAAGGTAGGCAAATAGTTAGACATACACATGGATTGATGGATGCTTTACTGATCCCCAAGGAAATAAAAGTCCCTGTGGTACAATACAACACACATCATTGACATTACAAACCAGCAAAAAGGACATGTTTGAGTTTCAACCAATGGGATTCCAAACATTTGCATACGGCCAATAGGAGAGCAGACATTTGCATACTGCTACCTCCAGCCAATAGGAGAGCAAAGATTAGCATACGTCTCATTTCAATGCCACTAATTTGAATGCCGCCTCTGGTTTTAACTCTTAACCTATGAGCAAAACCCTAACCACGCCCCCAATCCAAGGCCTAACCCCAAGCTAACCCCAGACTTACTGAAAGCTGGCACCTGCTGTTTAGGTTAGGAACTGCATCTAACCCCAAGCTAACCCCAGACTTACTGAAAGCTGGCACCTGCTGTTTAGGTTAGGAACTGCATCTAACCCCAAGCTAACCCCAGACTTACTGAAAGCTGGCACCTGCTGTTTAGGTTAGGAACTGCATCTAACCCCAAGCTAACCCCAGACTTACTGAAAGCTGGCACCTGCTGTTTAGGTTAGGAACTGCATCTAACCCCAAGCTAACCCCAGACTTACTGAAAGCTGGCA
Organism: Trichomycterus rosablanca; assembly: GCF_030014385.1. Classification (NCBI taxonomy): domain Eukaryota; kingdom Metazoa; phylum Chordata; class Actinopteri; order Siluriformes; family Trichomycteridae; genus Trichomycterus; species Trichomycterus rosablanca. The sequence continues at coordinate 123,361 of NW_026947260.1, forward strand.
CCTGCTGTTTAGGTTAGGAACTGCATCTAACCCCACATGAAATTAAGAAACCCAAATGAAAGGGCACATTTTCTGCATAATTGCACAGCTTGTAACCCTTGTAACCAATCATGGCTACATCTCTGTAGCAAGCTTTAGGAGCTGAGAAATCGATCCAAGTTTGAATTAGGGCCTGTTTATGTAGCTGCAGACAGTTCTCTTGTCCTTTATGTTCCACGTTTCCTTAATCTTAACCATCACCTAATCCCTAATTACTCTAACCCCAACCTCAATAAACCTAATCTTAACCATCACCTAATCCCTAATTACTCTAACCCCAACCTCAATAAACCTAATCTTAACCATAACCTCATTCCTAATTATTCCAACCCCAACCTCAATAAGCCTAATCTTAACCATAACCTAATCCCTAATTACTCTAACCCCAACCTCAATAAACCTAATCTTAACCATCACCTAATCCCTAATTACTCTAACCCCAACCTCAATAAACCTAATCTTAACCATCACCTAATCCCTAATTACTCTAACCCCAACCTCAATAAACCTAATCTTAACCATAACCTCATTCCTAATTATTCCAACCCCAACCTCAATAAGCCTAATCTTAACCATAACCTAATCCCTAATTACTCTAACCCCAACCTCAATAGACTCATCTCAACGATGACCTTACCCCAATTATTTACCATAACCCAACCCCTAATTACTCTAACCCTAAGCTTAATAAACCTAATTTCAACCCAATTCCCAATTATTCCAACCCCAACCACAATAAACTCCATTTCAACCATAACCCAACTCCCAATTATTCTAACCCTAATCCTAATAAACCTTCCAACTAGAACCTAACCTTCATTTACACTGTCCCCAATCACAATAAATGAAATTTCAATTATAGTTCAGTCCATAATTATATCAACTCTAACCTTAATAAACCTAATTACAACTTCAACCCAATTTCCAAGTACTTTAAATTCAATACACTGAAGCTCTACTACAACCTAATCTTTGATCATCCTAGCCCTGACCCCAAATAAACTGAATTTTAACCGCAATCTAATCACCCATCATCCTAACCCCAATTTAGATTAAAACTAGACTGACTACAACCCACCCTACCTACAATTAATTCAACTTCGACCTCAATAGATATATTTCTAACCCTGACCTACCTTAACCACCTTGACCATAAATTATACAATATAATTGATTGACCTAAAACATAATTTAAAATGGAAACCCCCAAAATAAATCGATATCCTATGTAATATTAATGAAATAAAAAAGGAATAAGGAAAAAAAGGTTATACCACAAGAGGGACACCTGAGGGCGCCACAGTCAACATGAAGTCCTCGAGGATGTTTGGGTATGGATATGGACGTTTGTGTAATATTTTTTGCCACAAGCAAACCAAGAATACACACCGTAGAGAAGTTTAAAGAGCCAAGCGCGCTGAGAACACGACGGTAAACACTTTACAACATGTGTACATAACTAAACATATACTAACACCTAACTACCAGTTTATTAACAATGAATTAATACATCGACTGATAGTGAGTGCATCATGAATTATTGATGAATTAATGATATGTATACATTAACAAATTAATGAGTGACATATGAATAGACTAGGGTTAAATTGGGCCTATTCGGTGCGTACTCTCTCTTAAGCTGGGAAGCCTCGACTTCCCGGCTTGACGGAATCCTAAGGCACCGCTCATTTTTGATCCTCTGCTGCCATCTTTTGGAATAGTCATGCCACATCACTTAGTATGATTTCAGGTTTTTCAACAGCTCGTATTCCAAAAAATACCAAACCTTGGCTACCTGATAAGTCAGAAGAATGTCAACCGAACTGTTCACATCTTGTTCAATCGATTCAGGTACTTTACTGTTCTGTTCCTTTATTTTTTATTGTTATTTTTTAACATTACACACACTGCCAATTGCCTGTGTGTGTGTGTGTGTGTGTGTGTGTGTGTGTGTGTCTGTGTCTGTGTCTGTGTGTGTGTGTGTGTGTGTGTGTGTCCACGTACTCGGCCCATGAATCTCATTCTGATACCAGGGGTTACCATTCGTGTTCTTGAACGATTATTGCATTTTTGTGCTTATCATATGTTTTGTTTTGTTTTTTTTGTGTGTGTGTTGTGTGTCATAGGTTCGTGGTCTCGTGGATGTGTGGGTCGTGTGCTGCCCACCTCGGCCACGGACGGATCTTCTGCTCCAAGTCTGACTCGGATCATGTCCTGCTGAAATAAATAAATAAAAGGTAGGCAAATAGTTAGACATACACATGGATTGATGGATGCTTTACTGATCCCCAAGGAAATAAAAGTCCCTGTGGTACAATACAACACACATCATTGACATTACAAACCAGCAAAAAGGACATGTTTGAGTTTCAACCAATGGGATTCCAAACATTTGCATACGGCCAATAGGAGAGCAGACATTTGCATACTGCTACCTCCAGCCAATAGGAGAGCAAAGATTAGCATACGTCTCATTTCAATGCCACTAATTTGAATGCCGCCTCTGGTTTTAACTCTTAACCTAACCCTAACCCTAACCCTAACCCTAACCCTAACCCTAAACCTAAACCTAATCTTAACCATCACCTAATCCCTAATTACTCTAACCCCAACCTCAATAAACCTAATCTTAACCATAACCTCATTCCTAATTATTCCAACCCCAACCTCAATAAGCCTAATCTTAACCATAACCTAATCCCTAATTACTCTAACCCCAACCTCAATAAACCTAATCTTAACCATCACCTAATCCCTAATTACTCTAACCCCAACCTCAATAAACCTAATCTTAACCATCACCTAATCCCTAATTACTCTAACCCCAACCTCAATAAACCTAATCTTAACCATAACCTAATCCCTAATTACTCTAACCCCAACCTCAATAGACTCATCTCAACGATGACCTTACCCCAATTATTTACCATAACCCAACCCCTAATTACTCTAACCCTAAGCTTAATAAACCTAATTTCAACCCAATTCCCAATTATTCCAACCCCAACCACAATAAACTCCATTTCAACCATAACCCAACTCCCAATTATTCTAACCCTAATCCTAATAAACCTTCCAACTAGAACCTAACCTTCATTTACACTGTCCCCAATCACAATAAATGAAATTTCAATTATAGTTCAGTCCATAATTATATCAACTCTAACCTTAATAAACCTAATTACAACTTCAACCCAATTTCCAAGTACTTTAAATTCAATACACTGAAGCTCTACTACAACCTAATCTTTGATCATCCTAGCCCTGACCCCAAATAAACTGAATTTTAACCGCAATCTAATCACCCATCATCCTAACCCCAATTTAGATTAAAACTAGACTGACTACAACCCACCCTACCTACAATTAATTCAACTTCGACCTCAATAGATATATTTCTAACCCTGACCTACCTTAACCACCTTGACCATAAATTATACAATATAATTGATTGACCTAAAACATAATTTAAAATGGAAACCCCCAAAATAAATCGATATCCTATGTAATATTAATGAAATAAAAAAGGAATAAGGAAAAAAAGGTTATACCACAAGAGGGACACCTGAGGGCGCCACAGTCAACATGAAGTCCTCGAGGATGTTTGGGTATGGATATGGACGTTTGTGTAATATTTTTTGCCACAAGCAAACCAAGAATACACACCGTAGAGAAGTTTAAAGAGCCAAGCGCGCTGAGAACACGACGGTAAACACTTTACAACATGTGTACATAACTAAACATATACTAACACCTAACTACCAGTTTATTAACAATGAATTAATACATCGACTGATAGTGAGTGCATCATGAATTATTGATGAATTAATGATATGTATACATTAACAAATTAATGAGTGACATATGAATAGACTAGGGTTAAATTGGGCCTATTCGGTGCGTACTCTCTCTTAAGCTGGGAAGCCTCGACTTCCCGGCTTGACGGAATCCTAAGGCACCGCTCATTTTTGATCCTCTGCTGCCATCTTTTGGAATAGTCATGCCACATCACTTAGTATGATTTCAGGTTTTTCAACAGCTCGTATTCCAAAAAATACCAAACCTTGGCTACCTGATAAGTCAGAAGAATGTCAACCGAACTGTTCACATCTTGTTCAATCGATTCAGGTACTTTACTGTTCTGTTCCTTTATTTTTTATTGTTATTTTTTAACATTACACACACTGCCAATTGCCTGTGTGTGTGTGTGTGTGTGTGTGTGTGTGTGTCTGTGTCTGTGTCTGTGTGTGTGTGTGTGTGTGTGTGTGTCCACGTACTCGGCCCATGAATCTCATTCTGATACCAGGGGTTACCATTCGTGTTCTTGAACGATTATTGCATTTTTGTGCTTATCATATGTTTTGTTTTGTTTTTTTTGTGTGTGTGTTGTGTGTCATAGGTTCGTGGTCTCGTGGATGTGTGGGTCGTGTGCTGCCCACCTCGGCCACGGACGGATCTTCTGCTCCAAGTCTGACTCGGATCATGTCCTGCTGAAATAAATAAATAAAAGGTAGGCAAATAGTTAGACATACACATGGATTGATGGATGCTTTACTGATCCCCAAGGAAATAAAAGTCCCTGTGGTACAATACAACACACATCATTGACATTACAAACCAGCAAAAAGGACATGTTTGAGTTTCAACCAATGGGATTCCAAACATTTGCATACGGCCAATAGGAGAGCAGACATTTGCATACTGCTACCTCCAGCCAATAGGAGAGCAAAGATTAGCATACGTCTCATTTCAATGCCACTAATTTGAATGCCGCCTCTGGTTTTAACTCTTAACCTAACCCTAACCCTAACCCTAACCCTAACCCTAACCCTAACCCTAACCCTAACCCTAACCCTAGTTAGACATACACATGGATTGATGGATGCTTTACTGATCCCCAAGGAAATAAAAGTCCCTGTGGTACAATACAACACACATCATTGACATTACAAACCAGCAAAAAGGACATGTTTGAGTTTCAACCAATGGGATTCCAAACATTTGCATACGGCCAATAGGAGAGCAGACATTTGCATACTGCTACCTCCAGCCAATAGGAGAGCAAAGATTAGCATACGTCTCATTTCAATGCCACTAATTTGAATGCCGCCTCTGGTTTTAACTCTTAACCTATGAGCAAAACCCTAACCACGCCCCCAATCCAAGGCCTAACCCCAAGCTAACCCCAGACTTACTGAAAGCTGGCACCTGCTGTTTAGGTTAGGAACTGCATCTAACCCCAAGCTAACCCCAGACTTACTGAAAGCTGGCACCTGCTGTTTAGGTTAGGAACTGCATCTAACCCCAAGCTAACCCCAGACTTACTGAAAGCTGGCACCTGCTGTTTAGGTTAGGAACTGCATCTAACCCCAAGCTAACCCCAGACTTACTGAAAGCTGGCACCTGCTGTTTAGGTTAGGAACTGCATCTAACCCCAAGCTAACCCCAGACTTACTGAAAGCTGGCACCTGCTGTTTAGGTTAGGAACTGCATCTAACCCCACATGAAATTAAGAAACCCAAATGAAAGGGCACATTTTCTGCATAATTGCACAGCTTGTAACCCTTGTAACCAATCATGGCTACATCTCTGTAGCAAGCTTTAGGAGCTGAGAAATCGATCCAAGTTTGAATTAGGGCCTGTTTATGTAGCTGCAGACAGTTCTCTTGTCCTTTATGTTCCACGTTTCCTTAATCTTAACCATCACCTAATCCCTAATTACTCTAACCCCAACCTCAATAAACCTAATCTTAACCATCACCTAATCCCTAATTACTCTAACCCCAACCTCAATAAACCTAATCTTAACCATAACCTCATTCCTAATTATTCCAACCCCAACCTCAATAAGCCTAATCTTAACCATAACCTAATCCCTAATTACTCTAACCCCAACCTCAATAAACCTAATCTTAACCATCACCTAATCCCTAATTACTCTAACCCCAACCTCAATAAACCTAATCTTAACCATCACCTAATCCCTAATTACTCTAACCCCAACCTCAATAAACCTAATCTTAACCATAACCTCATTCCTAATTATTCCAACCCCAACCTCAATAAGCCTAATCTTAACCATAACCTAATCCCTAATTACTCTAACCCCAACCTCAATAGACTCATCTCAACGATGACCTTACCCCAATTATTTACCATAACCCAACCCCTAATTACTCTAACCCTAAGCTTAATAAACCTAATTTCAACCCAATTCCCAATTATTCCAACCCCAACCACAATAAACTCCATTTCAACCATAACCCAACTCCCAATTATTCTAACCCTAATCCTAATAAACCTTCCAACTAGAACCTAACCTTCATTTACACTGTCCCCAATCACAATAAATGAAATTTCAATTATAGTTCAGTCCATAATTATATCAACTCTAACCTTAATAAACCTAATTACAACTTCAACCCAATTTCCAAGTACTTTAAATTCAATACACTGAAGCTCTACTACAACCTAATCTTTGATCATCCTAGCCCTGACCCCAAATAAACTGAATTTTAACCGCAATCTAATCACCCATCATCCTAACCCCAATTTAGATTAAAACTAGACTGACTACAACCCACCCTACCTACAATTAATTCAACTTCGACCTCAATAGATATATTTCTAACCCTGACCTACCTTAACCACCTTGACCATAAATTATACAATATAATTGATTGACCTAAAACATAATTTAAAATGGAAACCCCCAAAATAAATCGATATCCTATGTAATATTAATGAAATAAAAAAGGAATAAGGAAAAAAAGGTTATACCACAAGAGGGACACCTGAGGGCGCCACAGTCAACATGAAGTCCTCGAGGATGTTTGGGTATGGATATGGACGTTTGTGTAATATTTTTTGCCACAAGCAAACCAAGAATACACACCGTAGAGAAGTTTAAAGAGCCAAGCGCGCTGAGAACACGACGGTAAACACTTTACAACATGTGTACATAACTAAACATATACTAACACCTAACTACCAGTTTATTAACAATGAATTAATACATCGACTGATAGTGAGTGCATCATGAATTATTGATGAATTAATGATATGTATACATTAACAAATTAATGAGTGACATATGAATAGACTAGGGTTAAATTGGGCCTATTCGGTGCGTACTCTCTCTTAAGCTGGGAAGCCTCGACTTCCCGGCTTGACGGAATCCTAAGGCACCGCTCATTTTTGATCCTCTGCTGCCATCTTTTGGAATAGTCATGCCACATCACTTAGTATGATTTCAGGTTTTTCAACAGCTCGTATTCCAAAAAATACCAAACCTTGGCTACCTGATAAGTCAGAAGAATGTCAACCGAACTGTTCACATCTTGTTCAATCGATTCAGGTACTTTACTGTTCTGTTCCTTTATTTTTTATTGTTATTTTTTAACATTACACACACTGCCAATTGCCTGTGTGTGTGTGTGTGTGTGTGTGTGTGTGTGTGTGTGTGTGTCTGTGTCTGTGTCTGTGTGTGTGTGTGTGTGTGTGTGTGTCCACGTACTCGGCCCATGAATCTCATTCTGATACCAGGGGTTACCATTCGTGTTCTTGAACGATTATTGCATTTTTGTGCTTATCATATGTTTTGTTTTGTTTTTTTTGTGTGTGTGTTGTGTGTCATAGGTTCGTGGTCTCGTGGATGTGTGGGTCGTGTGCTGCCCACCTCGGCCACGGACGGATCTTCTGCTCCAAGTCTGACTCGGATCATGTCCTGCTGAAATAAATAAATAAAAGGTAGGCAAATAGTTAGACATACACATGGATTGATGGATGCTTTACTGATCCCCAAGGAAATAAAAGTCCCTGTGGTACAATACAACACACATCATTGACATTACAAACCAGCAAAAAGGACATGTTTGAGTTTCAACCAATGGGATTCCAAACATTTGCATACGGCCAATAGGAGAGCAGACATTTGCATACTGCTACCTCCAGCCAATAGGAGAGCAAAGATTAGCATACGTCTCATTTCAATGCCACTAATTTGAATGCCGCCTCTGGTTTTAACTCTTAACCTAACCCTAACCCTAACCCTAACCCTAACCCTAACCCTAACCCTAACCCTAACCCTTAACCCTAACCCTAACCCTAACCCTAACCCTAACCCTAACCCTAACCCTAACCCTAACCCTAACCCTAATCTTAACCATAACCTAATCCCTAATTACTCTAACCCCAACCTCAATAAACCTAATCTTAACCATCACCTAATCCCTAATTACTCTAACCCCAACCTCAATAAACCTAATCTTAACCATCACCTAATCCCTAATTACTCTAACCCCAACCTCAATAAACCTAATCTTAACCATAACCTCATTCCTAATTATTCCAACCCCAACCTCAATAAGCCTAATCTTAACCATAACCTAATCCCTAATTACTCTAACCCCAACCTCAATAGACTCATCTCAACGATGACCTTACCCCAATTATTTACCATAACCCAACCCCTAATTACTCTAACCCTAAGCTTAATAAACCTAATTTCAACCCAATTCCCAATTATTCCAACCCCAACCACAATAAACTCCATTTCAACCATAACCCAACTCCCAATTATTCTAACCCTAATCCTAATAAACCTTCCAACTAGAACCTAACCTTCATTTACACTGTCCCCAATCACAATAAATGAAATTTCAATTATAGTTCAGTCCATAATTATATCAACTCTAACCTTAATAAACCTAATTACAACTTCAACCCAATTTCCAAGTACTTTAAATTCAATACACTGAAGCTCTACTACAACCTAATCTTTGATCATCCTAGCCCTGACCCCAAATAAACTGAATTTTAACCGCAATCTAATCACCCATCATCCTAACCCCAATTTAGATTAAAACTAGACTGACTACAACCCACCCTACCTACAATTAATTCAACTTCGACCTCAATAGATATATTTCTAACCCTGACCTACCTTAACCACCTTGACCATAAATTATACAATATAATTGATTGACCTAAAACATAATTTAAAATGGAAACCCCCAAAATAAATCGATATCCTATGTAATATTAATGAAATAAAAAAGGAATAAGGAAAAAAAGGTTATACCACAAGAGGGACACCTGAGGGCGCCACAGTCAACATGAAGTCCTCGAGGATGTTTGGGTATGGATATGGACGTTTGTGTAATATTTTTTGCCACAAGCAAACCAAGAATACACACCGTAGAGAAGTTTAAAGAGCCAAGCGCGCTGAGAACACGACGGTAAACACTTTACAACATGTGTACATAACTAAACATATACTAACACCTAACTACCAGTTTATTAACAATGAATTAATACATCGACTGATAGTGAGTGCATCATGAATTATTGATGAATTAATGATATGTATACATTAACAAATTAATGAGTGACATATGAATAGACTAGGGTTAAATTGGGCCTATTCGGTGCGTACTCTCTCTTAAGCTGGGAAGCCTCGACTTCCCGGCTTGACGGAATCCTAAGGCACCGCTCATTTTTGATCCTCTGCTGCCATCTTTTGGAATAGTCATGCCACATCACTTAGTATGATTTCAGGTTTTTCAACAGCTCGTATTCCAAAAAATACCAAACCTTGGCTACCTGATAAGTCAGAAGAATGTCAACCGAACTGTTCACATCTTGTTCAATCGATTCAGGTACTTTACTGTTCTGTTCCTTTATTTTTTATTGTTATTTTTTAACATTACACACACTGCCAATTGCCTGTGTGTGTGTGTGTGTGTGTGTGTGTGTGTGTGTGTCTGTGTCTGTGTCTGTGTGTGTGTGTGTGTGTGTGTGTGTCCACGTACTCGGCCCATGAATCTCATTCTGATACCAGGGGTTACCATTCGTGTTCTTGAACGATTATTGCATTTTTGTGCTTATCATATGTTTTGTTTTGTTTTTTTTGTGTGTGTGTTGTGTGTCATAGGTTCGTGGTCTCGTGGATGTGTGGGTCGTGTGCTGCCCACCTCGGCCACGGACGGATCTTCTGCTCCAAGTCTGACTCGGATCATGTCCTGCTGAAATAAATAAATAAAAGGTAGGCAAATAGTTAGACATACACATGGATTGATGGATGCTTTACTGATCCCCAAGGAAATAAAAGTCCCTGTGGTACAATACAACACACATCATTGACATTACAAACCAGCAAAAAGGACATGTTTGAGTTTCAACCAATGGGATTCCAAACATTTGCATACGGCCAATAGGAGAGCAGACATTTGCATACTGCTACCTCCAGCCAATAGGAGAGCAAAGATTAGCATACGTCTCATTTCAATGCCACTAATTTGAATGCCGCCTCTGGTTTTAACTCTTAACCTAACCCTAACCCTAACCCTAACCCTAACCCTAACCCTAAACCTAAACCTAATCTTAACCATCACCTAATCCCTAATTACTCTAACCCCAACCTCAATAAACCTAATCTTAACCATAACCTCATTCCTAATTATTCCAACCCCAACCTCAATAAGCCTAATCTTAACCATAACCTAATCCCTAATTACTCTAACCCCAACCTCAATAAACCTAATCTTAACCATCACCTAATCCCTAATTACTCTAACCCCAACCTCAATAAACCTAATCTTAACCATCACCTAATCCCTAATTACTCTAACCCCAACCTCAATAAACCTAATCTTAACCATAACCTAATCCCTAATTACTCTAACCCCAACCTCAATAGACTCATCTCAACGATGACCTTACCCCAATTATTTACCATAACCCAACCCCTAATTACTCTAACCCTAAGCTTAATAAACCTAATTTCAACCCAATTCCCAATTATTCCAACCCCAACCACAATAAACTCCATTTCAACCATAACCCAACTCCCAATTATTCTAACCCTAATCCTAATAAACCTTCCAACTAGAACCTAACCTTCATTTACACTGTCCCCAATCACAATAAATGAAATTTCAATTATAGTTCAGTCCATAATTATATCAACTCTAACCTTAATAAACCTAATTACAACTTCAACCCAATTTCCAAGTACTTTAAATTCAATACACTGAAGCTCTACTACAACCTAATCTTTGATCATCCTAGCCCTGACCCCAAATAAACTGAATTTTAACCGCAATCTAATCACCCATCATCCTAACCCCAATTTAGATTAAAACTAGACTGACTACAACCCACCCTACCTACAATTAATTCAACTTCGACCTCAATAGATATATTTCTAACCCTGACCTACCTTAACCACCTTGACCATAAATTATACAATATAATTGATTGACCTAAAACATAATTTAAAATGGAAACCCCCAAAATAAATCGATATCCTATGTAATATTAATGAAATAAAAAAGGAATAAGGAAAAAAAGGTTATACCACAAGAGGGACACCTGAGGGCGCCACAGTCAACATGAAGTCCTCGAGGATGTTTGGGTATGGATATGGACGTTTGTGTAATATTTTTTGCCACAAGCAAACCAAGAATACACACCGTAGAGAAGTTTAAAGAGCCAAGCGCGCTGAGAACACGACGGTAAACACTTTACAACATGTGTACATAACTAAACATATACTAACACCTAACTACCAGTTTATTAACAATGAATTAATACATCGACTGATAGTGAGTGCATCATGAATTATTGATGAATTAATGATATGTATACATTAACAAATTAATGAGTGACATATGAATAGACTAGGGTTAAATTGGGCCTATTCGGTGCGTACTCTCTCTTAAGCTGGGAAGCCTCGACTTCCCGGCTTGACGGAATCCTAAGGCACCGCTCATTTTTGATCCTCTGCTGCCATCTTTTGGAATAGTCATGCCACATCACTTAGTATGATTTCAGGTTTTTCAACAGCTCGTATTCCAAAAAATACCAAACCTTGGCTACCTGATAAGTCAGAAGAATGTCAACCGAACTGTTCACATCTTGTTCAATCGATTCAGGTACTTTACTGTTCTGTTCCTTTATTTTTTATTGTTATTTTTTAACATTACACACACTGCCAATTGCCTGTGTGTGTGTGTGTGTGTGTGTGTGTGTGTGTCTGTGTCTGTGTCTGTGTGTGTGTGTGTGTGTGTGTGTGTCCACGTACTCGGCCCATGAATCTCATTCTGATACCAGGGGTTACCATTCGTGTTCTTGAACGATTATTGCATTTTTGTGCTTATCATATGTTTTGTTTTGTTTTTTTTGTGTGTGTGTTGTGTGTCATAGGTTCGTGGTCTCGTGGATGTGTGGGTCGTGTGCTGCCCACCTCGGCCACGGACGGATCTTCTGCTCCAAGTCTGACTCGGATCATGTCCTGCTGAAATAAATAAATAAAAGGTAGGCAAATAGTTAGACATACACATGGATTGATGGATGCTTTACTGATCCCCAAGGAAATAAAAGTCCCTGTGGTACAATACAACACACATCATTGACATTACAAACCAGCAAAAAGGACATGTTTGAGTTTCAACCAATGGGATTCCAAACATTTGCATACGGCCAATAGGAGAGCAGACATTTGCATACTGCTACCTCCAGCCAATAGGAGAGCAAAGATTAGCATACGTCTCATTTCAATGCCACTAATTTGAATGCCGCCTCTGGTTTTAACTCTTAACCTAACCCTAACCCTAACCCTAACCCTAACCCTAACCCTAACCCTAACCCTAACCCTAACCCTAGTTAGACATACACATGGATTGATGGATGCTTTACTGATCCCCAAGGAAATAAAAGTCCCTGTGGTACAATACAACACACATCATTGACATTACAAACCAGCAAAAAGGACATGTTTGAGTTTCAACCAATGGGATTCCAAACATTTGCATACGGCCAATAGGAGAGCAGACATTTGCATACTGCTACCTCCAGCCAATAGGAGAGCAAAGATTAGCATACGTCTCATTTCAATGCCACTAATTTGAATGCCGCCTCTGGTTTTAACTCTTAACCTATGAGCAAAACCCTAACCACGCCCCCAATCCAAGGCCTAACCCCAAGCTAACCCCAGACTTACTGAAAGCTGGCACCTGCTGTTTAGGTTAGGAACTGCATCTAACCCCAAGCTAACCCCAGACTTACTGAAAGCTGGCACCTGCTGTTTAGGTTAGGAACTGCATCTAACCCCAAGCTAACCCCAGACTTACTGAAAGCTGGCACCTGCTGTTTAGGTTAGGAACTGCATCTAACCCCAAGCTAACCCCAGACTTACTGAAAGCTGGCACCTGCTGTTTAGGTTAGGAACTGCATCTAACCCCAAGCTAACCCCAGACTTACTGAAAGCTGGCACCTGCTGTTTAGGTTAGGAACTGCATCTAACCCCACATGAAATTAAGAAACCCAAATGAAAGGGCACATTTTCTGCATAATTGCACAGCTTGTAACCCTTGTAACCAATCATGGCTACATCTCTGTAGCAAGCTTTAGGAGCTGAGAAATCGATCCAAGTTTGAATTAGGGCCTGTTTATGTAGCTGCAGACAGTTCTCTTGTCCTTTATGTTCCACGTTTCCTTAATCTTAACCATCACCTAATCCCTAATTACTCTAACCCCAACCTCAATAAACCTAATCTTAACCATCACCTAATCCCTAATTACTCTAACCCCAACCTCAATAAACCTAATCTTAACCATAACCTCATTCCTAATTATTCCAACCCCAACCTCAATAAGCCTAATCTTAACCATAACCTAATCCCTAATTACTCTAACCCCAACCTCAATAAACCTAATCTTAACCATCACCTAATCCCTAATTACTCTAACCCCAACCTCAATAAACCTAATCTTAACCATCACCTAATCCCTAATTACTCTAACCCCAACCTCAATAAACCTAATCTTAACCATAACCTCATTCCTAATTATTCCAACCCCAACCTCAATAAGCCTAATCTTAACCATAACCTAATCCCTAATTACTCTAACCCCAACCTCAATAGACTCATCTCAACGATGACCTTACCCCAATTATTTACCATAACCCAACCCCTAATTACTCTAACCCTAAGCTTAATAAACCTAATTTCAACCCAATTCCCAATTATTCCAACCCCAACCACAATAAACTCCATTTCAACCATAACCCAACTCCCAATTATTCTAACCCTAATCCTAATAAACCTTCCAACTAGAACCTAACCTTCATTTACACTGTCCCCAATCACAATAAATGAAATTTCAATTATAGTTCAGTCCATAATTATATCAACTCTAACCTTAATAAACCTAATTACAACTTCAACCCAATTTCCAAGTACTTTAAATTCAATACACTGAAGCTCTACTACAACCTAATCTTTGATCATCCTAGCCCTGACCCCAAATAAACTGAATTTTAACCGCAATCTAATCACCCATCATCCTAACCCCAATTTAGATTAAAACTAGACTGACTACAACCCACCCTACCTACAATTAATTCAACTTCGACCTCAATAGATATATTTCTAACCCTGACCTACCTTAACCACCTTGACCATAAATTATACAATATAATTGATTGACCTAAAACATAATTTAAAATGGAAACCCCCAAAATAAATCGATATCCTATGTAATATTAATGAAATAAAAAAGGAATAAGGAAAAAAAGGTTATACCACAAGAGGGACACCTGAGGGCGCCACAGTCAACATGAAGTCCTCGAGGATGTTTGGGTATGGATATGGACGTTTGTGTAATATTTTTTGCCACAAGCAAACCAAGAATACACACCGTAGAGAAGTTTAAAGAGCCAAGCGCGCTGAGAACACGACGGTAAACACTTTACAACATGTGTACATAACTAAACATATACTAACACCTAACTACCAGTTTATTAACAATGAATTAATACATCGACTGATAGTGAGTGCATCATGAATTATTGATGAATTAATGATATGTATACATTAACAAATTAATGAGTGACATATGAATAGACTAGGGTTAAATTGGGCCTATTCGGTGCGTACTCTCTCTTAAGCTGGGAAGCCTCGACTTCCCGGCTTGACGGAATCCTAAGGCACCGCTCATTTTTGATCCTCTGCTGCCATCTTTTGGAATAGTCATGCCACATCACTTAGTATGATTTCAGGTTTTTCAACAGCTCGTATTCCAAAAAATACCAAACCTTGGCTACCTGATAAGTCAGAAGAATGTCAACCGAACTGTTCACATCTTGTTCAATCGATTCAGGTACTTTACTGTTCTGTTCCTTTATTTTTTATTGTTATTTTTTAACATTACACACACTGCCAATTGCCTGTGTGTGTGTGTGTGTGTGTGTGTGTGTGTGTGTGTGTGTGTCTGTGTCTGTGTCTGTGTGTGTGTGTGTGTGTGTGTGTGTCCACGTACTCGGCCCATGAATCTCATTCTGATACCAGGGGTTACCATTCGTGTTCTTGAACGATTATTGCATTTTTGTGCTTATCATATGTTTTGTTTTGTTTTTTTTGTGTGTGTGTTGTGTGTCATAGGTTCGTGGTCTCGTGGATGTGTGGGTCGTGTGCTGCCCACCTCGGCCACGGACGGATCTTCTGCTCCAAGTCTGACTCGGATCATGTCCTGCTGAAATAAATAAATAAAAGGTAGGCAAATAGTTAGACATACACATGGATTGATGGATGCTTTACTGATCCCCAAGGAAATAAAAGTCCCTGTGGTACAATACAACACACATCATTGACATTACAAACCAGCAAAAAGGACATGTTTGAGTTTCAACCAATGGGATTCCAAACATTTGCATACGGCCAATAGGAGAGCAGACATTTGCATACTGCTACCTCCAGCCAATAGGAGAGCAAAGATTAGCATACGTCTCATTTCAATGCCACTAATTTGAATGCCGCCTCTGGTTTTAACTCTTAACCTAACCCTAACCCTAACCCTAACCCTAACCCTAACCCTAACCCTAACCCTTAACCCTAACCCTAACCCTAACCCTAACCCTAACCCTAACCCTAACCCTAACCCTAACCCTAACCTTAACCATAACCTAATCCCTAATTACTCTAACCCCAACCTCAATAAACCTAATCTTAACCATCACCTAATCCCTAATTACTCTAACCCCAACCTCAATAAACCTAATCTTAACCATCACCTAATCCCTAATTACTCTAACCCCAACCTCAATAAACCTAATCTTAACCATAACCTCATTCCTAATTATTCCAACCCCAACCTCAATAAGCCTAATCTTAACCATAACCTAATCCCTAATTACTCTAACCCCAACCTCAATAGACTCATCTCAACGATGACCTTACCCCAATTATTTACCATAACCCAACCCCTAATTACTCTAACCCTAAGCTTAATAAACCTAATTTCAACCCAATTCCCAATTATTCCAACCCCAACCACAATAAACTCCATTTCAACCATAACCCAACTCCCAATTATTCTAACCCTAATCCTAATAAACCTTCCAACTAGAACCTAACCTTCATTTACACTGTCCCCAATCACAATAAATGAAATTTCAATTATAGTTCAGTCCATAATTATATCAACTCTAACCTTAATAAACCTAATTACAACTTCAACCCAATTTCCAAGTACTTTAAATTCAATACACTGAAGCTCTACTACAACCTAATCTTTGATCATCCTAGCCCTGACCCCAAATAAACTGAATTTTAACCGCAATCTAATCACCCATCATCCTAACCCCAATTTAGATTAAAACTAGACTGACTACAACCCACCCTACCTACAATTAATTCAACTTCGACCTCAATAGATATATTTCTAACCCTGACCTACCTTAACCACCTTGACCATAAATTATACAATATAATTGATTGACCTAAAACATAATTTAAAATGGAAACCCCCAAAATAAATCGATATCCTATGTAATATTAATGAAATAAAAAAGGAATAAGGAAAAAAAGGTTATACCACAAGAGGGACACCTGAGGGCGCCACAGTCAACATGAAGTCCTCGAGGATGTTTGGGTATGGATATGGACGTTTGTGTAATATTTTTTGCCACAAGCAAACCAAGAATACACACCGTAGAGAAGTTTAAAGAGCCAAGCGCGCTGAGAACACGACGGTAAACACTTTACAACATGTGTACATAACTAAACATATACTAACACCTAACTACCAGTTTATTAACAATGAATTAATACATCGACTGATAGTGAGTGCATCATGAATTATTGATGAATTAATGATATGTATACATTAACAAATTAATGAGTGACATATGAATAGACTAGGGTTAAATTGGGCCTATTCGGTGCGTACTCTCTCTTAAGCTGGGAAGCCTCGACTTCCCGGCTTGACGGAATCCTAAGGCACCGCTCATTTTTGATCCTCTGCTGCCATCTTTTGGAATAGTCATGCCACATCACTTAGTATGATTTCAGGTTTTTCAACAGCTCGTATTCCAAAAAATACCAAACCTTGGCTACCTGATAAGTCAGAAGAATGTCAACCGAACTGTTCACATCTTGTTCAATCGATTCAGGTACTTTACTGTTCTGTTCCTTTATTTTTTATTGTTATTTTTTAACATTACACACACTGCCAATTGCCTGTGTGTGTGTGTGTGTGTGTGTGTGTGTGTGTGTGTCTGTGTCTGTGTCTGTGTGTGTGTGTGTGTGTGTGTGTGTCCACGTACTCGGCCCATGAATCTCATTCTGATACCAGGGGTTACCATTCGTGTTCTTGAACGATTATTGCATTTTTGTGCTTATCATATGTTTTGTTTTGTTTTTTTTGTGTGTGTGTTGTGTGTCATAGGTTCGTGGTCTCGTGGATGTGTGGGTCGTGTGCTGCCCACCTCGGCCACGGACGGATCTTCTGCTCCAAGTCTGACTCGGATCATGTCCTGCTGAAATAAATAAATAAAAGGTAGGCAAATAGTTAGACATACACATGGATTGATGGATGCTTTACTGATCCCCAAGGAAATAAAAGTCCCTGTGGTACAATACAACACACATCATTGACATTACAAACCAGCAAAAAGGACATGTTTGAGTTTCAACCAATGGGATTCCAAACATTTGCATACGGCCAATAGGAGAGCAGACATTTGCATACTGCTACCTCCAGCCAATAGGAGAGCAAAGATTAGCATACGTCTCATTTCAATGCCACTAATTTGAATGCCGCCTCTGGTTTTAACTCTTAACCTAACCCTAACCCTAACCCTAACCCTAACCCTAACCCTAAACCTAAACCTAATCTTAACCATCACCTAATCCCTAATTACTCTAACCCCAACCTCAATAAACCTAATCTTAACCATAACCTCATTCCTAATTATTCCAACCCCAACCTCAATAAGCCTAATCTTAACCATAACCTAATCCCTAATTACTCTAACCCCAACCTCAATAAACCTAATCTTAACCATCACCTAATCCCTAATTACTCTAACCCCAACCTCAATAAACCTAATCTTAACCATCACCTAATCCCTAATTACTCTAACCCCAACCTCAATAAACCTAATCTTAACCATAACCTAATCCCTAATTACTCTAACCCCAACCTCAATAGACTCATCTCAACGATGACCTTACCCCAATTATTTACCATAACCCAACCCCTAATTACTCTAACCCTAAGCTTAATAAACCTAATTTCAACCCAATTCCCAATTATTCCAACCCCAACCACAATAAACTCCATTTCAACCATAACCCAACTCCCAATTATTCTAACCCTAATCCTAATAAACCTTCCAACTAGAACCTAACCTTCATTTACACTGTCCCCAATCACAATAAATGAAATTTCAATTATAGTTCAGTCCATAATTATATCAACTCTAACCTTAATAAACCTAATTACAACTTCAACCCAATTTCCAAGTACTTTAAATTCAATACACTGAAGCTCTACTACAACCTAATCTTTGATCATCCTAGCCCTGACCCCAAATAAACTGAATTTTAACCGCAATCTAATCACCCATCATCCTAACCCCAATTTAGATTAAAACTAGACTGACTACAACCCACCCTACCTACAATTAATTCAACTTCGACCTCAATAGATATATTTCTAACCCTGACCTACCTTAACCACCTTGACCATAAATTATACAATATAATTGATTGACCTAAAACATAATTTAAAATGGAAACCCCCAAAATAAATCGATATCCTATGTAATATTAATGAAATAAAAAAGGAATAAGGAAAAAAAGGTTATACCACAAGAGGGACACCTGAGGGCGCCACAGTCAACATGAAGTCCTCGAGGATGTTTGGGTATGGATATGGACGTTTGTGTAATATTTTTTGCCACAAGCAAACCAAGAATACACACCGTAGAGAAGTTTAAAGAGCCAAGCGCGCTGAGAACACGACGGTAAACACTTTACAACATGTGTACATAACTAAACATATACTAACACCTAACTACCAGTTTATTAACAATGAATTAATACATCGACTGATAGTGAGTGCATCATGAATTATTGATGAATTAATGATATGTATACATTAACAAATTAATGAGTGACATATGAATAGACTAGGGTTAAATTGGGCCTATTCGGTGCGTACTCTCTCTTAAGCTGGGAAGCCTCGACTTCCCGGCTTGACGGAATCCTAAGGCACCGCTCATTTTTGATCCTCTGCTGCCATCTTTTGGAATAGTCATGCCACATCACTTAGTATGATTTCAGGTTTTTCAACAGCTCGTATTCCAAAAAATACCAAACCTTGGCTACCTGATAAGTCAGAAGAATGTCAACCGAACTGTTCACATCTTGTTCAATCGATTCAGGTACTTTACTGTTCTGTTCCTTTATTTTTTATTGTTATTTTTTAACATTACACACACTGCCAATTGCCTGTGTGTGTGTGTGTGTGTGTGTGTGTGTGTGTGTGTCTGTGTCTGTGTCTGTGTGTGTGTGTGTGTGTGTGTGTGTCCACGTACTCGGCCCATGAATCTCATTCTGATACCAGGGGTTACCATTCGTGTTCTTGAACGATTATTGCATTTTTGTGCTTATCATATGTTTTGTTTTGTTTTTTTTGTGTGTGTGTTGTGTGTCATAGGTTCGTGGTCTCGTGGATGTGTGGGTCGTGTGCTGCCCACCTCGGCCACGGACGGATCTTCTGCTCCAAGTCTGACTCGGATCATGTCCTGCTGAAATAAATAAATAAAAGGTAGGCAAATAGTTAGACATACACATGGATTGATGGATGCTTTACTGATCCCCAAGGAAATAAAAGTCCCTGTGGTACAATACAACACACATCATTGACATTACAAACCAGCAAAAAGGACATGTTTGAGTTTCAACCAATGGGATTCCAAACATTTGCATACGGCCAATAGGAGAGCAGACATTTGCATACTGCTACCTCCAGCCAATAGGAGAGCAAAGATTAGCATACGTCTCATTTCAATGCCACTAATTTGAATGCCGCCTCTGGTTTTAACTCTTAACCAACTCTAACCCTAACCCTAACCCTAACCCTAACCCTAACCCTAACCCTAACCCTAACCCTTAACCCTAACCCTAACCCTAACCCTAACCCTAACCCTAACCCTAACCCTAACCCTAACCCTAATCTTAACCATAACCTAATCCCTAATTACTCTAACCCCAACCTCAATAAACCTAATCTTAACCATCACCTAATCCCTAATTACTCTAACCCCAACCTCAATAAACCTAATCTTAACCATCACCTAATCCCTAATTACTCTAACCCCAACCTCAATAAACCTAATCTTAACCATAACCTCATTCCTAATTATTCCAACCCCAACCTCAATAAGCCTAATCTTAACCATAACCTAATCCCTAATTACTCTAACCCCAACCTCAATAGACTCATCTCAACGATGACCTTACCCCAATTATTTACCATAACCCAACCCCTAATTACTCTAACCCTAAGCTTAATAAACCTAATTTCAACCCAATTCCCAATTATTCCAACCCCAACCACAATAAACTCCATTTCAACCATAACCCAACTCCCAATTATTCTAACCCTAATCCTAATAAACCTTCCAACTAGAACCTAACCTTCATTTACACTGTCCCCAATCACAATAAATGAAATTTCAATTATAGTTCAGTCCATAATTATATCAACTCTAACCTTAATAAACCTAATTACAACTTCAACCCAATTTCCAAGTACTTTAAATTCAATACACTGAAGCTCTACTACAACCTAATCTTTGATCATCCTAGCCCTGACCCCAAATAAACTGAATTTTAACCGCAATCTAATCACCCATCATCCTAACCCCAATTTAGATTAAAACTAGACTGACTACAACCCACCCTACCTACAATTAATTCAACTTCGACCTCAATAGATATATTTCTAACCCTGACCTACCTTAACCACCTTGACCATAAATTATACAATATAATTGATTGACCTAAAACATAATTTAAAATGGAAACCCCCAAAATAAATCGATATCCTATGTAATATTAATGAAATAAAAAAGGAATAAGGAAAAAAAGGTTATACCACAAGAGGGACACCTGAGGGCGCCACAGTCAACATGAAGTCCTCGAGGATGTTTGGGTATGGATATGGACGTTTGTGTAATATTTTTTGCCACAAGCAAACCAAGAATACACACCGTAGAGAAGTTTAAAGAGCCAAGCGCGCTGAGAACACGACGGTAAACACTTTACAACATGTGTACATAACTAAACATATACTAACACCTAACTACCAGTTTATTAACAATGAATTAATACATCGACTGATAGTGAGTGCATCATGAATTATTGATGAATTAATGATATGTATACATTAACAAATTAATGAGTGACATATGAATAGACTAGGGTTAAATTGGGCCTATTCGGTGCGTACTCTCTCTTAAGCTGGGAAGCCTCGACTTCCCGGCTTGACGGAATCCTAAGGCACCGCTCATTTTTGATCCTCTGCTGCCATCTTTTGGAATAGTCATGCCACATCACTTAGTATGATTTCAGGTTTTTCAACAGCTCGTATTCCAAAAAATACCAAACCTTGGCTACCTGATAAGTCAGAAGAATGTCAACCGAACTGTTCACATCTTGTTCAATCGATTCAGGTACTTTACTGTTCTGTTCCTTTATTTTTTATTGTTATTTTTTAACATTACACACACTGCCAATTGCCTGTGTGTGTGTGTGTGTGTGTGTGTGTGTGTGTGTGTCTGTGTCTGTGTCTGTGTGTGTGTGTGTGTGTGTGTGTGTCCACGTACTCGGCCCATGAATCTCATTCTGATACCAGGGGTTACCATTCGTGTTCTTGAACGATTATTGCATTTTTGTGCTTATCATATGTTTTGTTTTGTTTTTTTTGTGTGTGTGTTGTGTGTCATAGGTTCGTGGTCTCGTGGATGTGTGGGTCGTGTGCTGCCCACCTCGGCCACGGACGGATCTTCTGCTCCAAGTCTGACTCGGATCATGTCCTGCTGAAATAAATAAATAAAAGGTAGGCAAATAGTTAGACATACACATGGATTGATGGATGCTTTACTGATCCCCAAGGAAATAAAAGTCCCTGTGGTACAATACAACACACATCATTGACATTACAAACCAGCAAAAAGGACATGTTTGAGTTTCAACCAATGGGATTCCAAACATTTGCATACGGCCAATAGGAGAGCAGACATTTGCATACTGCTACCTCCAGCCAATAGGAGAGCAAAGATTAGCATACGTCTCATTTCAATGCCACTAATTTGAATGCCGCCTCTGGTTTTAACTCTTAACCTAACCCTAACCCTAACCCTAACCCTAACCCTAACCCTAAACCTAAACCTAATCTTAACCATCACCTAATCCCTAATTACTCTAACCCCAACCTCAATAAACCTAATCTTAACCATAACCTCATTCCTAATTATTCCAACCCCAACCTCAATAAGCCTAATCTTAACCATAACCTAATCCCTAATTACTCTAACCCCAACCTCAATAAACCTAATCTTAACCATCACCTAATCCCTAATTACTCTAACCCCAACCTCAATAAACCTAATCTTAACCATCACCTAATCCCTAATTACTCTAACCCCAACCTCAATAAACCTAATCTTAACCATAACCTAATCCCTAATTACTCTAACCCCAACCTCAATAGACTCATCTCAACGATGACCTTACCCCAATTATTTACCATAACCCAACCCCTAATTACTCTAACCCTAAGCTTAATAAACCTAATTTCAACCCAATTCCCAATTATTCCAACCCCAACCACAATAAACTCCATTTCAACCATAACCCAACTCCCAATTATTCTAACCCTAATCCTAATAAACCTTCCAACTAGAACCTAGAACGTATTTGCATACGGCCAATAGGAGAGCAGACATTTGCATACTGCTACCTCCAGCCAATAGGAGAGCAAAGATTAGCATACGTCTCATTTCAATGCCACTAATTTGAATGCCGCCTCTGGTTTTAACTCTTAACCTAACCCTAACCCTAACCCTAACCCTAACCCTAACCCTAACCCTAACCCTAACCCTAACCCTAGTTAGACATACACATGGATTGATGGATGCTTTACTGATCCCCAAGGAAATAAAAGTCCCTGTGGTACAATACAACACACATCATTGACATTACAAACCAGCAAAAAGGACATGTTTGAGTTTCAACCAATGGGATTCCAAACATTTGCATACGGCCAATAGGAGAGCAGACATTTGCATACTGCTACCTCCAGCCAATAGGAGAGCAAAGATTAGCATACGTCTCATTTCAATGCCACTAATTTGAATGCCGCCTCTGGTTTTAACTCTTAACCTATGAGCAAAACCCTAACCACGCCCCCAATCCAAGGCCTAACCCCAAGCTAACCCCAGACTTACTGAAAGCTGGCACCTGCTGTTTAGGTTAGGAACTGCATCTAACCCCAAGCTAACCCCAGACTTACTGAAAGCTGGCACCTGCTGTTTAGGTTAGGAACTGCATCTAACCCCAAGCTAACCCCAGACTTACTGAAAGCTGGCACCTGCTGTTTAGGTTAGGAACTGCATCTAACCCCAAGCTAACCCCAGACTTACTGAAAGCTGGCACCTGCTGTTTAGGTTAGGAACTGCATCTAACCCCAAGCTAACCCCAGACTTACTGAAAGCTGGCACCTGCTGTTTAGGTTAGGAACTGCATCTAACCCCACATGAAATTAAGAAACCCAAATGAAAGGGCACATTTTCTGCATAATTGCACAGCTTGTAACCCTTGTAACCAATCATGGCTACATCTCTGTAGCAAGCTTTAGGAGCTGAGAAATCGATCCAAGTTTGAATTAGGGCCTGTTTATGTAGCTGCAGACAGTTCTCTTGTCCTTTATGTTCCACGTTTCCTTAATCTTAACCATCACCTAATCCCTAATTACTCTAACCCCAACCTCAATAAACCTAATCTTAACCATCACCTAATCCCTAATTACTCTAACCCCAACCTCAATAAACCTAATCTTAACCATAACCTCATTCCTAATTATTCCAACCCCAACCTCAATAAGCCTAATCTTAACCATAACCTAATCCCTAATTACTCTAACCCCAACCTCAATAAACCTAATCTTAACCATCACCTAATCCCTAATTACTCTAACCCCAACCTCAATAAACCTAATCTTAACCATCACCTAATCCCTAATTACTCTAACCCCAACCTCAATAAACCTAATCTTAACCATAACCTCATTCCTAATTATTCCAACCCCAACCTCAATAAGCCTAATCTTAACCATAACCTAATCCCTAATTACTCTAACCCCAACCTCAATAGACTCATCTCAACGATGACCTTACCCCAATTATTTACCATAACCCAACCCCTAATTACTCTAACCCTAAGCTTAATAAACCTAATTTCAACCCAATTCCCAATTATTCCAACCCCAACCACAATAAACTCCATTTCAACCATAACCCAACTCCCAATTATTCTAACCCTAATCCTAATAAACCTTCCAACTAGAACCTAACCTTCATTTACACTGTACACACGCGAGACAGATTAAATGAAATTTCAATTATAGTTCAGTCCATAATTATATCAACTCTAACCTTAATAAACCTAATTACAACTTCAACCCAATTTCCAAGTACTTTAAATTCAATACACTGAAGCTCTACTACAACCTAATCTTTGATCATCCTAGCCCTGACCCCAAATAAACTGAATTTTAACCGCAATCTAATCACCCATCATCCTAACCCCAATTTAGATTAAAACTAGACTGACTACAACCCACCCTACCTACAATTAATTCAACTTCGACCTCAATAGATATATTTCTAACCCTGACCTACCTTAACCACCTTGACCATAAATTATACAATATAATTGATTGACCTAAAACATAATTTAAAATGGAAACCCCCAAAATAAATCGATATCCTATGTAATATTAATGAAATAAAAAAGGAATAAGGAAAAAAAGGTTATACCACAAGAGGGACACCTGAGGGCGCCACAGTCAACATGAAGTCCTCGAGGATGTTTGGGTATGGATATGGACGTTTGTGTAATATTTTTTGCCACAAGCAAACCAAGAATACACACCGTAGAGAAGTTTAAAGAGCCAAGCGCGCTGAGAACACGACGGTAAACACTTTACAACATGTGTACATAACTAAACATATACTAACACCTAACTACCAGTTTATTAACAATGAATTAATACATCGACTGATAGTGAGTGCATCATGAATTATTGATGAATTAATGATATGTATACATTAACAAATTAATGAGTGACATATGAATAGACTAGGGTTAAATTGGGCCTATTCGGTGCGTACTCTCTCTTAAGCTGGGAAGCCTCGACTTCCCGGCTTGACGGAATCCTAAGGCACCGCTCATTTTTGATCCTCTGCTGCCATCTTTTGGAATAGTCATGCCACATCACTTAGTATGATTTCAGGTTTTTCAACAGCTCGTATTCCAAAAAATACCAAACCTTGGCTACCTGATAAGTCAGAAGAATGTCAACCGAACTGTTCACATCTTGTTCAATCGATTCAGGTACTTTACTGTTCTGTTCCTTTATTTTTTATTGTTATTTTTTAACATTACACACACTGCCAATTGCCTGTGTGTGTGTGTGTGTGTGTGTGTGTGTGTGTGTGTCTGTGTCTGTGTCTGTGTGTGTGTGTGTGTGTGTGTGTGTGTCCACGTACTCGGCCCATGAATCTCATTCTGATACCAGGGGTTACCATTCGTGTTCTTGAACGATTATTGCATTTTTGTGCTTATCATATGTTTTGTTTTGTTTTTTTTGTGTGTGTGTTGTGTGTCATAGGTTCGTGGTCTCGTGGATGTGTGGGTCGTGTGCTGCCCACCTCGGCCACGGACGGATCTTCTGCTCCAAGTCTGACTCGGATCATGTCCTGCTGAAATAAATAAATAAAAGGTAGGCAAATAGTTAGACATACACATGGATTGATGGATGCTTTACTGATCCCCAAGGAAATAAAAGTCCCTGTGGTACAATACAACACACATCATTGACATTACAAACCAGCAAAAAGGACATGTTTGAGTTTCAACCAATGGGATTCCAAACATTTGCATACGGCCAATAGGAGAGCAGACATTTGCATACTGCTACCTCCAGCCAATAGGAGAGCAAAGATTAGCATACGTCTCATTTCAATGCCACTAATTTGAATGCCGCCTCTGGTTTTAACTCTTAACCTAACCCTAACCCTAACCCTAACCCTAACCCTAACCCTAACCCTAACCCTAACCCTAACCTTAACCCTAACCCTAACCCTAACCCTAACCCTAACCCTAACCCTAACCCTAACCCTAACCCTAATCTTAACCATAACCTAATCCCTAATTACTCTAACCCCAACCTCAATAAACCTAATCTTAACCATCACCTAATCCCTAATTACTCTAACCCCAACCTCAATAAACCTAATCTTAACCATCACCTAATCCCTAATTACTCTAACCCCAACCTCAATAAACCTAATCTTAACCATAACCTCATTCCTAATTATTCCAACCCCAACCTCAATAAGCCTAATCTTAACCATAACCTAATCCCTAATTACTCTAACCCCAACCTCAATAGACTCATCTCAACGATGACCTTACCCCAATTATTTACCATAACCCAACCCCTAATTACTCTAACCCTAAGCTTAATAAACCTAATTTCAACCCAATTCCCAATTATTCCAACCCCAACCACAATAAACTCCATTTCAACCATAACCCAACTCCCAATTATTCTAACCCTAATCCTAATAAACCTTCCAACTAGAACCTAACCTTCATTTACACTGTCCCCAATCACAATAAATGAAATTTCAATTATAGTTCAGTCCATAATTATATCAACTCTAACCTTAATAAACCTAATTACAACTTCAACCCAATTTCCAAGTACTTTAAATTCAATACACTGAAGCTCTACTACAACCTAATCTTTGATCATCCTAGCCCTGACCCCAAATAAACTGAATTTTAACCGCAATCTAAT
This sequence comes from Trichomycterus rosablanca, assembly GCF_030014385.1. Lineage (NCBI taxonomy): Eukaryota > Metazoa > Chordata > Actinopteri > Siluriformes > Trichomycteridae > Trichomycterus > Trichomycterus rosablanca. Next base: position 150,841 of record NW_026947260.1, read on the forward strand.
CACCCATCATCCTAACCCCAATTTAGATTAAAACTAGACTGACTACAACCCACCCTACCTACAATTAATTCAACTTCGACCTCAATAGATATATTTCTAACCCTGACCTACCTTAACCACCTTGACCATAAATTATACAATATAATTGATTGACCTAAAACATAATTTAAAATGGAAACCCCCAAAATAAATCGATATCCTATGTAATATTAATGAAATAAAAAAGGAATAAGGAAAAAAAGGTTATACCACAAGAGGGACACCTGAGGGCGCCACAGTCAACATGAAGTCCTCGAGGATGTTTGGGTATGGATATGGACGTTTGTGTAATATTTTTTGCCACAAGCAAACCAAGAATACACACCGTAGAGAAGTTTAAAGAGCCAAGCGCGCTGAGAACACGACGGTAAACACTTTACAACATGTGTACATAACTAAACATATACTAACACCTAACTACCAGTTTATTAACAATGAATTAATACATCGACTGATAGTGAGTGCATCATGAATTATTGATGAATTAATGATATGTATACATTAACAAATTAATGAGTGACATATGAATAGACTAGGGTTAAATTGGGCCTATTCGGTGCGTACTCTCTCTTAAGCTGGGAAGCCTCGACTTCCCGGCTTGACGGAATCCTAAGGCACCGCTCATTTTTGATCCTCTGCTGCCATCTTTTGGAATAGTCATGCCACATCACTTAGTATGATTTCAGGTTTTTCAACAGCTCGTATTCCAAAAAATACCAAACCTTGGCTACCTGATAAGTCAGAAGAATGTCAACCGAACTGTTCACATCTTGTTCAATCGATTCAGGTACTTTACTGTTCTGTTCCTTTATTTTTTATTGTTATTTTTTAACATTACACACACTGCCAATTGCCTGTGTGTGTGTGTGTGTGTGTGTGTGTGTGTGTGTGTCTGTGTCTGTGTCTGTGTGTGTGTGTGTGTGTGTGTGTGTCCACGTACTCGGCCCATGAATCTCATTCTGATACCAGGGGTTACCATTCGTGTTCTTGAACGATTATTGCATTTTTGTGCTTATCATATGTTTTGTTTTGTTTTTTTTGTGTGTGTGTTGTGTGTCATAGGTTCGTGGTCTCGTGGATGTGTGGGTCGTGTGCTGCCCACCTCGGCCACGGACGGATCTTCTGCTCCAAGTCTGACTCGGATCATGTCCTGCTGAAATAAATAAATAAAAGGTAGGCAAATAGTTAGACATACACATGGATTGATGGATGCTTTACTGATCCCCAAGGAAATAAAAGTCCCTGTGGTACAATACAACACACATCATTGACATTACAAACCAGCAAAAAGGACATGTTTGAGTTTCAACCAATGGGATTCCAAACATTTGCATACGGCCAATAGGAGAGCAGACATTTGCATACTGCTACCTCCAGCCAATAGGAGAGCAAAGATTAGCATACGTCTCATTTCAATGCCACTAATTTGAATGCCGCCTCTGGTTTTAACTCTTAACCTAACCCTAACCCTAACCCTAACCCTAACCCTAACCCTAAACCTAAACCTAATCTTAACCATCACCTAATCCCTAATTACTCTAACCCCAACCTCAATAAACCTAATCTTAACCATAACCTCATTCCTAATTATTCCAACCCCAACCTCAATAAGCCTAATCTTAACCATAACCTAATCCCTAATTACTCTAACCCCAACCTCAATAAACCTAATCTTAACCATCACCTAATCCCTAATTACTCTAACCCCAACCTCAATAAACCTAATCTTAACCATCACCTAATCCCTAATTACTCTAACCCCAACCTCAATAAACCTAATCTTAACCATAACCTAATCCCTAATTACTCTAACCCCAACCTCAATAGACTCATCTCAACGATGACCTTACCCCAATTATTTACCATAACCCAACCCCTAATTACTCTAACCCTAAGCTTAATAAACCTAATTTCAACCCAATTCCCAATTATTCCAACCCCAACCACAATAAACTCCATTTCAACCATAACCCAACTCCCAATTATTCTAACCCTAATCCTAATAAACCTTCCAACTAGAACCTAACCTTCATTTACACTGTCCCCAATCACAATAAATGAAATTTCAATTATAGTTCAGTCCATAATTATATCAACTCTAACCTTAATAAACCTAATTACAACTTCAACCCAATTTCCAAGTACTTTAAATTCAATACACTGAAGCTCTACTACAACCTAATCTTTGATCATCCTAGCCCTGACCCCAAATAAACTGAATTTTAACCGCAATCTAATCACCCATCATCCTAACCCCAATTTAGATTAAAACTAGACTGACTACAACCCACCCTACCTACAATTAATTCAACTTCGACCTCAATAGATATATTTCTAACCCTGACCTACCTTAACCACCTTGACCATAAATTATACAATATAATTGATTGACCTAAAACATAATTTAAAATGGAAACCCCCAAAATAAATCGATATCCTATGTAATATTAATGAAATAAAAAAGGAATAAGGAAAAAAAGGTTATACCACAAGAGGGACACCTGAGGGCGCCACAGTCAACATGAAGTCCTCGAGGATGTTTGGGTATGGATATGGACGTTTGTGTAATATTTTTTGCCACAAGCAAACCAAGAATACACACCGTAGAGAAGTTTAAAGAGCCAAGCGCGCTGAGAACACGACGGTAAACACTTTACAACATGTGTACATAACTAAACATATACTAACACCTAACTACCAGTTTATTAACAATGAATTAATACATCGACTGATAGTGAGTGCATCATGAATTATTGATGAATTAATGATATGTATACATTAACAAATTAATGAGTGACATATGAATAGACTAGGGTTAAATTGGGCCTATTCGGTGCGTACTCTCTCTTAAGCTGGGAAGCCTCGACTTCCCGGCTTGACGGAATCCTAAGGCACCGCTCATTTTTGATCCTCTGCTGCCATCTTTTGGAATAGTCATGCCACATCACTTAGTATGATTTCAGGTTTTTCAACAGCTCGTATTCCAAAAAATACCAAACCTTGGCTACCTGATAAGTCAGAAGAATGTCAACCGAACTGTTCACATCTTGTTCAATCGATTCAGGTACTTTACTGTTCTGTTCCTTTATTTTTTATTGTTATTTTTTAACATTACACACACTGCCAATTGCCTGTGTGTGTGTGTGTGTGTGTGTGTGTGTGTGTCTGTGTCTGTGTCTGTGTGTGTGTGTGTGTGTGTGTGTGTCCACGTACTCGGCCCATGAATCTCATTCTGATACCAGGGGTTACCATTCGTGTTCTTGAACGATTATTGCATTTTTGTGCTTATCATATGTTTTGTTTTGTTTTTTTTGTGTGTGTGTTGTGTGTCATAGGTTCGTGGTCTCGTGGATGTGTGGGTCGTGTGCTGCCCACCTCGGCCACGGACGGATCTTCTGCTCCAAGTCTGACTCGGATCATGTCCTGCTGAAATAAATAAATAAAAGGTAGGCAAATAGTTAGACATACACATGGATTGATGGATGCTTTACTGATCCCCAAGGAAATAAAAGTCCCTGTGGTACAATACAACACACATCATTGACATTACAAACCAGCAAAAAGGACATGTTTGAGTTTCAACCAATGGGATTCCAAACATTTGCATACGGCCAATAGGAGAGCAGACATTTGCATACTGCTACCTCCAGCCAATAGGAGAGCAAAGATTAGCATACGTCTCATTTCAATGCCACTAATTTGAATGCCGCCTCTGGTTTTAACTCTTAACCTAACCCTAACCCTAACCCTAACCCTAACCCTAACCCTAACCCTAACCCTAACCCTAACCCTAGTTAGACATACACATGGATTGATGGATGCTTTACTGATCCCCAAGGAAATAAAAGTCCCTGTGGTACAATACAACACACATCATTGACATTACAAACCAGCAAAAAGGACATGTTTGAGTTTCAACCAATGGGATTCCAAACATTTGCATACGGCCAATAGGAGAGCAGACATTTGCATACTGCTACCTCCAGCCAATAGGAGAGCAAAGATTAGCATACGTCTCATTTCAATGCCACTAATTTGAATGCCGCCTCTGGTTTTAACTCTTAACCTATGAGCAAAACCCTAACCACGCCCCCAATCCAAGGCCTAACCCCAAGCTAACCCCAGACTTACTGAAAGCTGGCACCTGCTGTTTAGGTTAGGAACTGCATCTAACCCCAAGCTAACCCCAGACTTACTGAAAGCTGGCACCTGCTGTTTAGGTTAGGAACTGCATCTAACCCCAAGCTAACCCCAGACTTACTGAAAGCTGGCACCTGCTGTTTAGGTTAGGAACTGCATCTAACCCCAAGCTAACCCCAGACTTACTGAAAGCTGGCACCTGCTGTTTAGGTTAGGAACTGCATCTAACCCCAAGCTAACCCCAGACTTACTGAAAGCTGGCACCTGCTGTTTAGGTTAGGAACTGCATCTAACCCCACATGAAATTAAGAAACCCAAATGAAAGGGCACATTTTCTGCATAATTGCACAGCTTGTAACCCTTGTAACCAATCATGGCTACATCTCTGTAGCAAGCTTTAGGAGCTGAGAAATCGATCCAAGTTTGAATTAGGGCCTGTTTATGTAGCTGCAGACAGTTCTCTTGTCCTTTATGTTCCACGTTTCCTTAATCTTAACCATCACCTAATCCCTAATTACTCTAACCCCAACCTCAATAAACCTAATCTTAACCATCACCTAATCCCTAATTACTCTAACCCCAACCTCAATAAACCTAATCTTAACCATAACCTCATTCCTAATTATTCCAACCCCAACCTCAATAAGCCTAATCTTAACCATAACCTAATCCCTAATTACTCTAACCCCAACCTCAATAAACCTAATCTTAACCATCACCTAATCCCTAATTACTCTAACCCCAACCTCAATAAACCTAATCTTAACCATCACCTAATCCCTAATTACTCTAACCCCAACCTCAATAAACCTAATCTTAACCATAACCTCATTCCTAATTATTCCAACCCCAACCTCAATAAGCCTAATCTTAACCATAACCTAATCCCTAATTACTCTAACCCCAACCTCAATAGACTCATCTCAACGATGACCTTACCCCAATTATTTACCATAACCCAACCCCTAATTACTCTAACCCTAAGCTTAATAAACCTAATTTCAACCCAATTCCCAATTATTCCAACCCCAACCACAATAAACTCCATTTCAACCATAACCCAACTCCCAATTATTCTAACCCTAATCCTAATAAACCTTCCAACTAGAACCTAACCTTCATTTACACTGTCCCCAATCACAATAAATGAAATTTCAATTATAGTTCAGTCCATAATTATATCAACTCTAACCTTAATAAACCTAATTACAACTTCAACCCAATTTCCAAGTACTTTAAATTCAATACACTGAAGCTCTACTACAACCTAATCTTTGATCATCCTAGCCCTGACCCCAAATAAACTGAATTTTAACCGCAATCTAATCACCCATCATCCTAACCCCAATTTAGATTAAAACTAGACTGACTACAACCCACCCTACCTACAATTAATTCAACTTCGACCTCAATAGATATATTTCTAACCCTGACCTACCTTAACCACCTTGACCATAAATTATACAATATAATTGATTGACCTAAAACATAATTTAAAATGGAAACCCCCAAAATAAATCGATATCCTATGTAATATTAATGAAATAAAAAAGGAATAAGGAAAAAAAGGTTATACCACAAGAGGGACACCTGAGGGCGCCACAGTCAACATGAAGTCCTCGAGGATGTTTGGGTATGGATATGGACGTTTGTGTAATATTTTTTGCCACAAGCAAACCAAGAATACACACCGTAGAGAAGTTTAAAGAGCCAAGCGCGCTGAGAACACGACGGTAAACACTTTACAACATGTGTACATAACTAAACATATACTAACACCTAACTACCAGTTTATTAACAATGAATTAATACATCGACTGATAGTGAGTGCATCATGAATTATTGATGAATTAATGATATGTATACATTAACAAATTAATGAGTGACATATGAATAGACTAGGGTTAAATTGGGCCTATTCGGTGCGTACTCTCTCTTAAGCTGGGAAGCCTCGACTTCCCGGCTTGACGGAATCCTAAGGCACCGCTCATTTTTGATCCTCTGCTGCCATCTTTTGGAATAGTCATGCCACATCACTTAGTATGATTTCAGGTTTTTCAACAGCTCGTATTCCAAAAAATACCAAACCTTGGCTACCTGATAAGTCAGAAGAATGTCAACCGAACTGTTCACATCTTGTTCAATCGATTCAGGTACTTTACTGTTCTGTTCCTTTATTTTTTATTGTTATTTTTTAACATTACACACACTGCCAATTGCCTGTGTGTGTGTGTGTGTGTGTGTGTGTGTGTGTGTGTGTGTGTCTGTGTCTGTGTCTGTGTGTGTGTGTGTGTGTGTGTGTGTCCACGTACTCGGCCCATGAATCTCATTCTGATACCAGGGGTTACCATTCGTGTTCTTGAACGATTATTGCATTTTTGTGCTTATCATATGTTTTGTTTTGTTTTTTTTGTGTGTGTGTTGTGTGTCATAGGTTCGTGGTCTCGTGGATGTGTGGGTCGTGTGCTGCCCACCTCGGCCACGGACGGATCTTCTGCTCCAAGTCTGACTCGGATCATGTCCTGCTGAAATAAATAAATAAAAGGTAGGCAAATAGTTAGACATACACATGGATTGATGGATGCTTTACTGATCCCCAAGGAAATAAAAGTCCCTGTGGTACAATACAACACACATCATTGACATTACAAACCAGCAAAAAGGACATGTTTGAGTTTCAACCAATGGGATTCCAAACATTTGCATACGGCCAATAGGAGAGCAGACATTTGCATACTGCTACCTCCAGCCAATAGGAGAGCAAAGATTAGCATACGTCTCATTTCAATGCCACTAATTTGAATGCCGCCTCTGGTTTTAACTCTTAACCTAACCCTAACCCTAACCCTAACCCTAACCCTAACCCTAACCCTAACCCTAACCCTTAACCCTAACCCTAACCCTAACCCTAACCCTAACCCTAACCCTAACCCTAACCCTAACCCTAACCCTAATCTTAACCATAACCTAATCCCTAATTACTCTAACCCCAACCTCAATAAACCTAATCTTAACCATCACCTAATCCCTAATTACTCTAACCCCAACCTCAATAAACCTAATCTTAACCATCACCTAATCCCTAATTACTCTAACCCCAACCTCAATAAACCTAATCTTAACCATAACCTCATTCCTAATTATTCCAACCCCAACCTCAATAAGCCTAATCTTAACCATAACCTAATCCCTAATTACTCTAACCCCAACCTCAATAGACTCATCTCAACGATGACCTTACCCCAATTATTTACCATAACCCAACCCCTAATTACTCTAACCCTAAGCTTAATAAACCTAATTTCAACCCAATTCCCAATTATTCCAACCCCAACCACAATAAACTCCATTTCAACCATAACCCAACTCCCAATTATTCTAACCCTAATCCTAATAAACCTTCCAACTAGAACCTAACCTTCATTTACACTGTCCCCAATCACAATAAATGAAATTTCAATTATAGTTCAGTCCATAATTATATCAACTCTAACCTTAATAAACCTAATTACAACTTCAACCCAATTTCCAAGTACTTTAAATTCAATACACTGAAGCTCTACTACAACCTAATCTTTGATCATCCTAGCCCTGACCCCAAATAAACTGAATTTTAACCGCAATCTAATCACCCATCATCCTAACCCCAATTTAGATTAAAACTAGACTGACTACAACCCACCCTACCTACAATTAATTCAACTTCGACCTCAATAGATATATTTCTAACCCTGACCTACCTTAACCACCTTGACCATAAATTATACAATATAATTGATTGACCTAAAACATAATTTAAAATGGAAACCCCCAAAATAAATCGATATCCTATGTAATATTAATGAAATAAAAAAGGAATAAGGAAAAAAAGGTTATACCACAAGAGGGACACCTGAGGGCGCCACAGTCAACATGAAGTCCTCGAGGATGTTTGGGTATGGATATGGACGTTTGTGTAATATTTTTTGCCACAAGCAAACCAAGAATACACACCGTAGAGAAGTTTAAAGAGCCAAGCGCGCTGAGAACACGACGGTAAACACTTTACAACATGTGTACATAACTAAACATATACTAACACCTAACTACCAGTTTATTAACAATGAATTAATACATCGACTGATAGTGAGTGCATCATGAATTATTGATGAATTAATGATATGTATACATTAACAAATTAATGAGTGACATATGAATAGACTAGGGTTAAATTGGGCCTATTCGGTGCGTACTCTCTCTTAAGCTGGGAAGCCTCGACTTCCCGGCTTGACGGAATCCTAAGGCACCGCTCATTTTTGATCCTCTGCTGCCATCTTTTGGAATAGTCATGCCACATCACTTAGTATGATTTCAGGTTTTTCAACAGCTCGTATTCCAAAAAATACCAAACCTTGGCTACCTGATAAGTCAGAAGAATGTCAACCGAACTGTTCACATCTTGTTCAATCGATTCAGGTACTTTACTGTTCTGTTCCTTTATTTTTTATTGTTATTTTTTAACATTACACACACTGCCAATTGCCTGTGTGTGTGTGTGTGTGTGTGTGTGTGTGTGTGTGTCTGTGTCTGTGTCTGTGTGTGTGTGTGTGTGTGTGTGTGTCCACGTACTCGGCCCATGAATCTCATTCTGATACCAGGGGTTACCATTCGTGTTCTTGAACGATTATTGCATTTTTGTGCTTATCATATGTTTTGTTTTGTTTTTTTTGTGTGTGTGTTGTGTGTCATAGGTTCGTGGTCTCGTGGATGTGTGGGTCGTGTGCTGCCCACCTCGGCCACGGACGGATCTTCTGCTCCAAGTCTGACTCGGATCATGTCCTGCTGAAATAAATAAATAAAAGGTAGGCAAATAGTTAGACATACACATGGATTGATGGATGCTTTACTGATCCCCAAGGAAATAAAAGTCCCTGTGGTACAATACAACACACATCATTGACATTACAAACCAGCAAAAAGGACATGTTTGAGTTTCAACCAATGGGATTCCAAACATTTGCATACGGCCAATAGGAGAGCAGACATTTGCATACTGCTACCTCCAGCCAATAGGAGAGCAAAGATTAGCATACGTCTCATTTCAATGCCACTAATTTGAATGCCGCCTCTGGTTTTAACTCTTAACCTAACCCTAACCCTAACCCTAACCCTAACCCTAACCCTAAACCTAAACCTAATCTTAACCATCACCTAATCCCTAATTACTCTAACCCCAACCTCAATAAACCTAATCTTAACCATAACCTCATTCCTAATTATTCCAACCCCAACCTCAATAAGCCTAATCTTAACCATAACCTAATCCCTAATTACTCTAACCCCAACCTCAATAAACCTAATCTTAACCATCACCTAATCCCTAATTACTCTAACCCCAACCTCAATAAACCTAATCTTAACCATCACCTAATCCCTAATTACTCTAACCCCAACCTCAATAAACCTAATCTTAACCATAACCTAATCCCTAATTACTCTAACCCCAACCTCAATAGACTCATCTCAACGATGACCTTACCCCAATTATTTACCATAACCCAACCCCTAATTACTCTAACCCTAAGCTTAATAAACCTAATTTCAACCCAATTCCCAATTATTCCAACCCCAACCACAATAAACTCCATTTCAACCATAACCCAACTCCCAATTATTCTAACCCTAATCCTAATAAACCTTCCAACTAGAACCTAACCTTCATTTACACTGTCCCCAATCACAATAAATGAAATTTCAATTATAGTTCAGTCCATAATTATATCAACTCTAACCTTAATAAACCTAATTACAACTTCAACCCAATTTCCAAGTACTTTAAATTCAATACACTGAAGCTCTACTACAACCTAATCTTTGATCATCCTAGCCCTGACCCCAAATAAACTGAATTTTAACCGCAATCTAATCACCCATCATCCTAACCCCAATTTAGATTAAAACTAGACTGACTACAACCCACCCTACCTACAATTAATTCAACTTCGACCTCAATAGATATATTTCTAACCCTGACCTACCTTAACCACCTTGACCATAAATTATACAATATAATTGATTGACCTAAAACATAATTTAAAATGGAAACCCCCAAAATAAATCGATATCCTATGTAATATTAATGAAATAAAAAAGGAATAAGGAAAAAAAGGTTATACCACAAGAGGGACACCTGAGGGCGCCACAGTCAACATGAAGTCCTCGAGGATGTTTGGGTATGGATATGGACGTTTGTGTAATATTTTTTGCCACAAGCAAACCAAGAATACACACCGTAGAGAAGTTTAAAGAGCCAAGCGCGCTGAGAACACGACGGTAAACACTTTACAACATGTGTACATAACTAAACATATACTAACACCTAACTACCAGTTTATTAACAATGAATTAATACATCGACTGATAGTGAGTGCATCATGAATTATTGATGAATTAATGATATGTATACATTAACAAATTAATGAGTGACATATGAATAGACTAGGGTTAAATTGGGCCTATTCGGTGCGTACTCTCTCTTAAGCTGGGAAGCCTCGACTTCCCGGCTTGACGGAATCCTAAGGCACCGCTCATTTTTGATCCTCTGCTGCCATCTTTTGGAATAGTCATGCCACATCACTTAGTATGATTTCAGGTTTTTCAACAGCTCGTATTCCAAAAAATACCAAACCTTGGCTACCTGATAAGTCAGAAGAATGTCAACCGAACTGTTCACATCTTGTTCAATCGATTCAGGTACTTTACTGTTCTGTTCCTTTATTTTTTATTGTTATTTTTTAACATTACACACACTGCCAATTGCCTGTGTGTGTGTGTGTGTGTGTGTGTGTGTGTGTCTGTGTCTGTGTCTGTGTGTGTGTGTGTGTGTGTGTGTGTCCACGTACTCGGCCCATGAATCTCATTCTGATACCAGGGGTTACCATTCGTGTTCTTGAACGATTATTGCATTTTTGTGCTTATCATATGTTTTGTTTTGTTTTTTTTGTGTGTGTGTTGTGTGTCATAGGTTCGTGGTCTCGTGGATGTGTGGGTCGTGTGCTGCCCACCTCGGCCACGGACGGATCTTCTGCTCCAAGTCTGACTCGGATCATGTCCTGCTGAAATAAATAAATAAAAGGTAGGCAAATAGTTAGACATACACATGGATTGATGGATGCTTTACTGATCCCCAAGGAAATAAAAGTCCCTGTGGTACAATACAACACACATCATTGACATTACAAACCAGCAAAAAGGACATGTTTGAGTTTCAACCAATGGGATTCCAAACATTTGCATACGGCCAATAGGAGAGCAGACATTTGCATACTGCTACCTCCAGCCAATAGGAGAGCAAAGATTAGCATACGTCTCATTTCAATGCCACTAATTTGAATGCCGCCTCTGGTTTTAACTCTTAACCTAACCCTAACCCTAACCCTAACCCTAACCCTAACCCTAACCCTAACCCTAACCCTAACCCTAGTTAGACATACACATGGATTGATGGATGCTTTACTGATCCCCAAGGAAATAAAAGTCCCTGTGGTACAATACAACACATCATTGACATTACAAACCAGCAAAAAGGACATGTTTGAGTTTCAACCAATGGGATTCCAAACATTTGCATACGGCCAATAGGAGAGCAGACATTTGCATACTGCTACCTCCAGCCAATAGGAGAGCAAAGATTAGCATACGTCTCATTTCAATGCCACTAATTTGAATGCCGCCTCTGGTTTTAACTCTTAACCTATGAGCAAAACCCTAACCACGCCCCCAATCCAAGGCCTAACCCCAAGCTAACCCCAGACTTACTGAAAGCTGGCACCTGCTGTTTAGGTTAGGAACTGCATCTAACCCCAAGCTAACCCCAGACTTACTGAAAGCTGGCACCTGCTGTTTAGGTTAGGAACTGCATCTAACCCCAAGCTAACCCCAGACTTACTGAAAGCTGGCACCTGCTGTTTAGGTTAGGAACTGCATCTAACCCCAAGCTAACCCCAGACTTACTGAAAGCTGGCACCTGCTGTTTAGGTTAGGAACTGCATCTAACCCCAAGCTAACCCCAGACTTACTGAAAGCTGGCACCTGCTGTTTAGGTTAGGAACTGCATCTAACCCCACATGAAATTAAGAAACCCAAATGAAAGGGCACATTTTCTGCATAATTGCACAGCTTGTAACCCTTGTAACCAATCATGGCTACATCTCTGTAGCAAGCTTTAGGAGCTGAGAAATCGATCCAAGTTTGAATTAGGGCCTGTTTATGTAGCTGCAGACAGTTCTCTTGTCCTTTATGTTCCACGTTTCCTTAATCTTAACCATCACCTAATCCCTAATTACTCTAACCCCAACCTCAATAAACCTAATCTTAACCATCACCTAATCCCTAATTACTCTAACCCCAACCTCAATAAACCTAATCTTAACCATAACCTCATTCCTAATTATTCCAACCCCAACCTCAATAAGCCTAATCTTAACCATAACCTAATCCCTAATTACTCTAACCCCAACCTCAATAAACCTAATCTTAACCATCACCTAATCCCTAATTACTCTAACCCCAACCTCAATAAACCTAATCTTAACCATCACCTAATCCCTAATTACTCTAACCCCAACCTCAATAAACCTAATCTTAACCATAACCTCATTCCTAATTATTCCAACCCCAACCTCAATAAGCCTAATCTTAACCATAACCTAATCCCTAATTACTCTAACCCCAACCTCAATAGACTCATCTCAACGATGACCTTACCCCAATTATTTACCATAACCCAACCCCTAATTACTCTAACCCTAAGCTTAATAAACCTAATTTCAACCCAATTCCCAATTATTCCAACCCCAACCACAATAAACTCCATTTCAACCATAACCCAACTCCCAATTATTCTAACCCTAATCCTAATAAACCTTCCAACTAGAACCTAACCTTCATTTACACTGTCCCCAATCACAATAAATGAAATTTCAATTATAGTTCAGTCCATAATTATATCAACTCTAACCTTAATAAACCTAATTACAACTTCAACCCAATTTCCAAGTACTTTAAATTCAATACACTGAAGCTCTACTACAACCTAATCTTTGATCATCCTAGCCCTGACCCCAAATAAACTGAATTTTAACCGCAATCTAATCACCCATCATCCTAACCCCAATTTAGATTAAAACTAGACTGACTACAACCCACCCTACCTACAATTAATTCAACTTCGACCTCAATAGATATATTTCTAACCCTGACCTACCTTAACCACCTTGACCATAAATTATACAATATAATTGATTGACCTAAAACATAATTTAAAATGGAAACCCCCAAAATAAATCGATATCCTATGTAATATTAATGAAATAAAAAAGGAATAAGGAAAAAAAGGTTATACCACAAGAGGGACACCTGAGGGCGCCACAGTCAACATGAAGTCCTCGAGGATGTTTGGGTATGGATATGGACGTTTGTGTAATATTTTTTGCCACAAGCAAACCAAGAATACACACCGTAGAGAAGTTTAAAGAGCCAAGCGCGCTGAGAACACGACGGTAAACACTTTACAACATGTGTACATAACTAAACATATACTAACACCTAACTACCAGTTTATTAACAATGAATTAATACATCGACTGATAGTGAGTGCATCATGAATTATTGATGAATTAATGATATGTATACATTAACAAATTAATGAGTGACATATGAATAGACTAGGGTTAAATTGGGCCTATTCGGTGCGTACTCTCTCTTAAGCTGGGAAGCCTCGACTTCCCGGCTTGACGGAATCCTAAGGCACCGCTCATTTTTGATCCTCTGCTGCCATCTTTTGGAATAGTCATGCCACATCACTTAGTATGATTTCAGGTTTTTCAACAGCTCGTATTCCAAAAAATACCAAACCTTGGCTACCTGATAAGTCAGAAGAATGTCAACCGAACTGTTCACATCTTGTTCAATCGATTCAGGTACTTTACTGTTCTGTTCCTTTATTTTTTATTGTTATTTTTTAACATTACACACACTGCCAATTGCCTGTGTGTGTGTGTGTGTGTGTGTGTGTGTGTGTGTGTGTGTGTCTGTGTCTGTGTCTGTGTGTGTGTGTGTGTGTGTGTGTGTCCACGTACTCGGCCCATGAATCTCATTCTGATACCAGGGGTTACCATTCGTGTTCTTGAACGATTATTGCATTTTTGTGCTTATCATATGTTTTGTTTTGTTTTTTTTGTGTGTGTGTTGTGTGTCATAGGTTCGTGGTCTCGTGGATGTGTGGGTCGTGTGCTGCCCACCTCGGCCACGGACGGATCTTCTGCTCCAAGTCTGACTCGGATCATGTCCTGCTGAAATAAATAAATAAAAGGTAGGCAAATAGTTAGACATACACATGGATTGATGGATGCTTTACTGATCCCCAAGGAAATAAAAGTCCCTGTGGTACAATACAACACACATCATTGACATTACAAACCAGCAAAAAGGACATGTTTGAGTTTCAACCAATGGGATTCCAAACATTTGCATACGGCCAATAGGAGAGCAGACATTTGCATACTGCTACCTCCAGCCAATAGGAGAGCAAAGATTAGCATACGTCTCATTTCAATGCCACTAATTTGAATGCCGCCTCTGGTTTTAACTCTTAACCTAACCCTAACCCTAACCCTAACCCTAACCCTAACCCTAACCCTAACCCTAACCCTAACCCTAACCCTAACCCTAACCCTAACCCTAACCCTAACCCTAACCCTAACCCTAACCCTAACCCTAACCCTAACTCTTAACCATAACCTAATCCCTAATTACTCTAACCCCAACCTCAATAAACCTAATCTTAACCATCACCTAATCCCTAATTACTCTAACCCCAACCTCAATAAACCTAATCTTAACCATCACCTAATCCCTAATTACTCTAACCCCAACCTCAATAAACCTAATCTTAACCATAACCTCATTCCTAATTATTCCAACCCCAACCTCAATAAGCCTAATCTTAACCATAACCTAATCCCTAATTACTCTAACCCCAACCTCAATAGACTCATCTCAACGATGACCTTACCCCAATTATTTACCATAACCCAACCCCTAATTACTCTAACCCTAAGCTTAATAAACCTAATTTCAACCCAATTCCCAATTATTCCAACCCCAACCACAATAAACTCCATTTCAACCATAACCCAACTCCCAATTATTCTAACCCTAATCCTAATAAACCTTCCAACTAGAACCTAACCTTCATTTACACTGTCCCCAATCACAATAAATGAAATTTCAATTATAGTTCAGTCCATAATTATATCAACTCTAACCTTAATAAACCTAATTACAACTTCAACCCAATTTCCAAGTACTTTAAATTCAATACACTGAAGCTCTACTACAACCTAATCTTTGATCATCCTAGCCCTGACCCCAAATAAACTGAATTTTAACCGCAATCTAATCACCCATCATCCTAACCCCAATTTAGATTAAAACTAGACTGACTACAACCCACCCTACCTACAATTAATTCAACTTCGACCTCAATAGATATATTTCTAACCCTGACCTACCTTAACCACCTTGACCATAAATTATACAATATAATTGATTGACCTAAAACATAATTTAAAATGGAAACCCCCAAAATAAATCGATATCCTATGTAATATTAATGAAATAAAAAAGGAATAAGGAAAAAAAGGTTATACCACAAGAGGGACACCTGAGGGCGCCACAGTCAACATGAAGTCCTCGAGGATGTTTGGGTATGGATATGGACGTTTGTGTAATATTTTTTGCCACAAGCAAACCAAGAATACACACCGTAGAGAAGTTTAAAGAGCCAAGCGCGCTGAGAACACGACGGTAAACACTTTACAACATGTGTACATAACTAAACATATACTAACACCTAACTACCAGTTTATTAACAATGAATTAATACATCGACTGATAGTGAGTGCATCATGAATTATTGATGAATTAATGATATGTATACATTAACAAATTAATGAGTGACATATGAATAGACTAGGGTTAAATTGGGCCTATTCGGTGCGTACTCTCTCTTAAGCTGGGAAGCCTCGACTTCCCGGCTTGACGGAATCCTAAGGCACCGCTCATTTTTGATCCTCTGCTGCCATCTTTTGGAATAGTCATGCCACATCACTTAGTATGATTTCAGGTTTTTCAACAGCTCGTATTCCAAAAAATACCAAACCTTGGCTACCTGATAAGTCAGAAGAATGTCAACCGAACTGTTCACATCTTGTTCAATCGATTCAGGTACTTTACTGTTCTGTTCCTTTATTTTTTATTGTTATTTTTTAACATTACACACACTGCCAATTGCCTGTGTGTGTGTGTGTGTGTGTGTGTGTGTGTGTGTGTCTGTGTCTGTGTCTGTGTGTGTGTGTGTGTGTGTGTGTGTCCACGTACTCGGCCCATGAATCTCATTCTGATACCAGGGGTTACCATTCGTGTTCTTGAACGATTATTGCATTTTTGTGCTTATCATATGTTTTGTTTTGTTTTTTTTGTGTGTGTGTTGTGTGTCATAGGTTCGTGGTCTCGTGGATGTGTGGGTCGTGTGCTGCCCACCTCGGCCACGGACGGATCTTCTGCTCCAAGTCTGACTCGGATCATGTCCTGCTGAAATAAATAAATAAAAGGTAGGCAAATAGTTAGACATACACATGGATTGATGGATGCTTTACTGATCCCCAAGGAAATAAAAGTCCCTGTGGTACAATACAACACACATCATTGACATTACAAACCAGCAAAAAGGACATGTTTGAGTTTCAACCAATGGGATTCCAAACATTTGCATACGGCCAATAGGAGAGCAGACATTTGCATACTGCTACCTCCAGCCAATAGGAGAGCAAAGATTAGCATACGTCTCATTTCAATGCCACTAATTTGAATGCCGCCTCTGGTTTTAACTCTTAACCTAACCCTAACCCTAACCCTAACCCTAACCCTAACCCTAAACCTAAACCTAATCTTAACCATCACCTAATCCCTAATTACTCTAACCCCAACCTCAATAAACCTAATCTTAACCATAACCTCATTCCTAATTATTCCAACCCCAACCTCAATAAGCCTAATCTTAACCATAACCTAATCCCTAATTACTCTAACCCCAACCTCAATAAACCTAATCTTAACCATCACCTAATCCCTAATTACTCTAACCCCAACCTCAATAAACCTAATCTTAACCATCACCTAATCCCTAATTACTCTAACCCCAACCTCAATAAACCTAATCTTAACCATAACCTAATCCCTAATTACTCTAACCCCAACCTCAATAGACTCATCTCAACGATGACCTTACCCCAATTATTTACCATAACCCAACCCCTAATTACTCTAACCCTAAGCTTAATAAACCTAATTTCAACCCAATTCCCAATTATTCCAACCCCAACCACAATAAACTCCATTTCAACCATAACCCAACTCCCAATTATTCTAACCCTAATCCTAATAAACCTTCCAACTAGAACCTAACCTTCATTTACACTGTCCCCAATCACAATAAATGAAATTTCAATTATAGTTCAGTCCATAATTATATCAACTCTAACCTTAATAAACCTAATTACAACTTCAACCCAATTTCCAAGTACTTTAAATTCAATACACTGAAGCTCTACTACAACCTAATCTTTGATCATCCTAGCCCTGACCCCAAATAAACTGAATTTTAACCGCAATCTAATCACCCATCATCCTAACCCCAATTTAGATTAAAACTAGACTGACTACAACCCACCCTACCTACAATTAATTCAACTTCGACCTCAATAGATATATTTCTAACCCTGACCTACCTTAACCACCTTGACCATAAATTATACAATATAATTGATTGACCTAAAACATAATTTAAAATGGAAACCCCCAAAATAAATCGATATCCTATGTAATATTAATGAAATAAAAAAGGAATAAGGAAAAAAAGGTTATACCACAAGAGGGACACCTGAGGGCGCCACAGTCAACATGAAGTCCTCGAGGATGTTTGGGTATGGATATGGACGTTTGTGTAATATTTTTTGCCACAAGCAAACCAAGAATACACACCGTAGAGAAGTTTAAAGAGCCAAGCGCGCTGAGAACACGACGGTAAACACTTTACAACATGTGTACATAACTAAACATATACTAACACCTAACTACCAGTTTATTAACAATGAATTAATACATCGACTGATAGTGAGTGCATCATGAATTATTGATGAATTAATGATATGTATACATTAACAAATTAATGAGTGACATATGAATAGACTAGGGTTAAATTGGGCCTATTCGGTGCGTACTCTCTCTTAAGCTGGGAAGCCTCGACTTCCCGGCTTGACGGAATCCTAAGGCACCGCTCATTTTTGATCCTCTGCTGCCATCTTTTGGAATAGTCATGCCACATCACTTAGTATGATTTCAGGTTTTTCAACAGCTCGTATTCCAAAAAATACCAAACCTTGGCTACCTGATAAGTCAGAAGAATGTCAACCGAACTGTTCACATCTTGTTCAATCGATTCAGGTACTTTACTGTTCTGTTCCTTTATTTTTTATTGTTATTTTTTAACATTACACACACTGCCAATTGCCTGTGTGTGTGTGTGTGTGTGTGTGTGTGTGTGTCTGTGTCTGTGTCTGTGTGTGTGTGTGTGTGTGTGTGTGTCCACGTACTCGGCCCATGAATCTCATTCTGATACCAGGGGTTACCATTCGTGTTCTTGAACGATTATTGCATTTTTGTGCTTATCATATGTTTTGTTTTGTTTTTTTTGTGTGTGTGTTGTGTGTCATAGGTTCGTGGTCTCGTGGATGTGTGGGTCGTGTGCTGCCCACCTCGGCCACGGACGGATCTTCTGCTCCAAGTCTGACTCGGATCATGTCCTGCTGAAATAAATAAATAAAAGGTAGGCAAATAGTTAGACATACACATGGATTGATGGATGCTTTACTGATCCCCAAGGAAATAAAAGTCCCTGTGGTACAATACAACACACATCATTGACATTACAAACCAGCAAAAAGGACATGTTTGAGTTTCAACCAATGGGATTCCAAACATTTGCATACGGCCAATAGGAGAGCAGACATTTGCATACTGCTACCTCCAGCCAATAGGAGAGCAAAGATTAGCATACGTCTCATTTCAATGCCACTAATTTGAATGCCGCCTCTGGTTTTAACTCTAACCTAACCCTAACCCTAACCCTAACCCTAACCCTAACCCTAACCCTAACCCTAACCCTAACCCTAACCCTAGTTAGACATACACATGGATTGATGGATGCTTTACTGATCCCCAAGGAAATAAAAGTCCCTGTGGTACAATACAACACACATCATTGACATTACAAACCAGCAAAAAGGACATGTTTGAGTTTCAACCAATGGGATTCCAAACATTTGCATACGGCCAATAGGAGAGCAGACATTTGCATACTGCTACCTCCAGCCAATAGGAGAGCAAAGATTAGCATACGTCTCATTTCAATGCCACTAATTTGAATGCCGCCTCTGGTTTTAACTCTTAACCTATGAGCAAAACCCTAACCACGCCCCCAATCCAAGGCCTAACCCCAAGCTAACCCCAGACTTACTGAAAGCTGGCACCTGCTGTTTAGGTTAGGAACTGCATCTAACCCCAAGCTAACCCCAGACTTACTGAAAGCTGGCACCTGCTGTTTAGGTTAGGAACTGCATCTAACCCCAAGCTAACCCCAGACTTACTGAAAGCTGGCACCTGCTGTTTAGGTTAGGAACTGCATCTAACCCCAAGCTAACCCCAGACTTACTGAAAGCTGGCACCTGCTGTTTAGGTTAGGAACTGCATCTAACCCCAAGCTAACCCCAGACTTACTGAAAGCTGGCACCTGCTGTTTAGGTTAGGAACTGCATCTAACCCCACATGAAATTAAGAAACCCAAATGAAAGGGCACATTTTCTGCATAATTGCACAGCTTGTAACCCTTGTAACCAATCATGGCTACATCTCTGTAGCAAGCTTTAGGAGCTGAGAAATCGATCCAAGTTTGAATTAGGGCCTGTTTATGTAGCTGCAGACAGTTCTCTTGTCCTTTATGTTCCACGTTTCCTTAATCTTAACCATCACCTAATCCCTAATTACTCTAACCCCAACCTCAATAAACCTAATCTTAACCATCACCTAATCCCTAATTACTCTAACCCCAACCTCAATAAACCTAATCTTAACCATAACCTCATTCCTAATTATTCCAACCCCAACCTCAATAAGCCTAATCTTAACCATAACCTAATCCCTAATTACTCTAACCCCAACCTCAATAAACCTAATCTTAACCATCACCTAATCCCTAATTACTCTAACCCCAACCTCAATAAACCTAATCTTAACCATCACCTAATCCCTAATTACTCTAACCCCAACCTCAATAAACCTAATCTTAACCATAACCTCATTCCTAATTATTCCAACCCCAACCTCAATAAGCCTAATCTTAACCATAACCTAATCCCTAATTACTCTAACCCCAACCTCAATAGACTCATCTCAACGATGACCTTACCCCAATTATTTACCATAACCCAACCCCTAATTACTCTAACCCTAAGCTTAATAAACCTAATTTCAACCCAATTCCCAATTATTCCAACCCCAACCACAATAAACTCCATTTCAACCATAACCCAACTCCCAATTATTCTAACCCTAATCCTAATAAACCTTCCAACTAGAACCTAACCTTCATTTACACTGTCCCCAATCACAATAAATGAAATTTCAATTATAGTTCAGTCCATAATTATATCAACTCTAACCTTAATAAACCTAATTACAACTTCAACCCAATTTCCAAGTACTTTAAATTCAATACACTGAAGCTCTACTACAACCTAATCTTTGATCATCCTAGCCCTGACCCCAAATAAACTGAATTTTAACCGCAATCTAATCACCCATCATCCTAACCCCAATTTAGATTAAAACTAGACTGACTACAACCCACCCTACCTACAATTAATTCAACTTCGACCTCAATAGATATATTTCTAACCCTGACCTACCTTAACCACCTTGACCATAAATTATACAATATAATTGATTGACCTAAAACATAATTTAAAATGGAAACCCCCAAAATAAATCGATATCCTATGTAATATTAATGAAATAAAAAAGGAATAAGGAAAAAAAGGTTATACCACAAGAGGGACACCTGAGGGCGCCACAGTCAACATGAAGTCCTCGAGGATGTTTGGGTATGGATATGGACGTTTGTGTAATATTTTTTGCCACAAGCAAACCAAGAATACACACCGTAGAGAAGTTTAAAGAGCCAAGCGCGCTGAGAACACGACGGTAAACACTTTACAACATGTGTACATAACTAAACATATACTAACACCTAACTACCAGTTTATTAACAATGAATTAATACATCGACTGATAGTGAGTGCATCATGAATTATTGATGAATTAATGATATGTATACATTAACAAATTAATGAGTGACATATGAATAGACTAGGGTTAAATTGGGCCTATTCGGTGCGTACTCTCTCTTAAGCTGGGAAGCCTCGACTTCCCGGCTTGACGGAATCCTAAGGCACCGCTCATTTTTGATCCTCTGCTGCCATCTTTTGGAATAGTCATGCCACATCACTTAGTATGATTTCAGGTTTTTCAACAGCTCGTATTCCAAAAAATACCAAACCTTGGCTACCTGATAAGTCAGAAGAATGTCAACCGAACTGTTCACATCTTGTTCAATCGATTCAGGTACTTTACTGTTCTGTTCCTTTATTTTTTATTGTTATTTTTTAACATTACACACACTGCCAATTGCCTGTGTGTGTGTGTGTGTGTGTGTGTGTGTGTGTGTGTGTGTGTCTGTGTCTGTGTCTGTGTGTGTGTGTGTGTGTGTGTGTGTCCACGTACTCGGCCCATGAATCTCATTCTGATACCAGGGGTTACCATTCGTGTTCTTGAACGATTATTGCATTTTTGTGCTTATCATATGTTTTGTTTTGTTTTTTTTGTGTGTGTGTTGTGTGTCATAGGTTCGTGGTCTCGTGGATGTGTGGGTCGTGTGCTGCCCACCTCGGCCACGGACGGATCTTCTGCTCCAAGTCTGACTCGGATCATGTCCTGCTGAAATAAATAAATAAAAGGTAGGCAAATAGTTAGACATACACATGGATTGATGGATGCTTTACTGATCCCCAAGGAAATAAAAGTCCCTGTGGTACAATACAACACACATCATTGACATTACAAACCAGCAAAAAGGACATGTTTGAGTTTCAACCAATGGGATTCCAAACATTTGCATACGGCCAATAGGAGAGCAGACATTTGCATACTGCTACCTCCAGCCAATAGGAGAGCAAAGATTAGCATACGTCTCATTTCAATGCCACTAATTTGAATGCCGCCTCTGGTTTTAACTCTTAACCTATGAGCAAAACCCTAACCACGCCCCCAATCCAAGGCCTAACCCCAAGCTAACCCCAGACTTACTGAAAGCTGGCACCTGCTGTTTAGGTTAGGAACTGCATCTAACCCCAAGCTAACCCCAGACTTACTGAAAGCTGGCACCTGCTGTTTAGGTTAGGAACTGCATCTAACCCCAAGCTAACCCCAGACTTACTGAAAGCTGGCACCTGCTGTTTAGGTTAGGAACTGCATCTAACCCCAAGCTAACCCCAGACTTACTGAAAGCTGGCACCTGCTGTTTAGGTTAGGAACTGCATCTAACCCCAAGCTAACCCCAGACTTACTGAAAGCTGGCACCTGCTGTTTAGGTTAGGAACTGCATCTAACCCCACATGAAATTAAGAAACCCAAATGAAAGGGCACATTTTCTGCATAATTGCACAGCTTGTAACCCTTGTAACCAATCATGGCTACATCTCTGTAGCAAGCTTTAGGAGCTGAGAAATCGATCCAAGTTTGAATTAGGGCCTGTTTATGTAGCTGCAGACAGTTCTCTTGTCCTTTATGTTCCACGTTTCCTTAATCTTAACCATCACCTAATCCCTAATTACTCTAACCCCAACCTCAATAAACCTAATCTTAACCATCACCTAATCCCTAATTACTCTAACCCCAACCTCAATAAACCTAATCTTAACCATAACCTCATTCCTAATTATTCCAACCCCAACCTCAATAAGCCTAATCTTAACCATAACCTAATCCCTAATTACTCTAACCCCAACCTCAATAAACCTAATCTTAACCATCACCTAATCCCTAATTACTCTAACCCCAACCTCAATAAACCTAATCTTAACCATCACCTAATCCCTAATTACTCTAACCCCAACCTCAATAAACCTAATCTTAACCATAACCTCATTCCTAATTATTCCAACCCCAACCTCAATAAGCCTAATCTTAACCATAACCTAATCCCTAATTACTCTAACCCCAACCTCAATAGACTCATCTCAACGATGACCTTACCCCAATTATTTACCATAACCCAACCCCTAATTACTCTAACCCTAAGCTTAATAAACCTAATTTCAACCCAATTCCCAATTATTCCAACCCCAACCACAATAAACTCCATTTCAACCATAACCCAACTCCCAATTATTCTAACCCTAATCCTAATAAACCTTCCAACTAGAACCTAACCTTCATTTACACTGTCCCCAATCACAATAAATGAAATTTCAATTATAGTTCAGTCCATAATTATATCAACTCTAACCTTAATAAACCTAATTACAACTTCAACCCAATTTCCAAGTACTTTAAATTCAATACACTGAAGCTCTACTACAACCTAATCTTTGATCATCCTAGCCCTGACCCCAAATAAACTGAATTTTAACCGCAATCTAATCACCCATCATCCTAACCCCAATTTAGATTAAAACTAGACTGACTACAACCCACCCTACCTACAATTAATTCAACTTCGACCTCAATAGATATATTTCTAACCCTGACCTACCTTAACCACCTTGACCATAAATTATACAATATAATTGATTGACCTAAAACATAATTTAAAATGGAAACCCCCAAAATAAATCGATATCCTATGTAATATTAATGAAATAAAAAAGGAATAAGGAAAAAAAGGTTATACCACAAGAGGGACACCTGAGGGCGCCACAGTCAACATGAAGTCCTCGAGGATGTTTGGGTATGGATATGGACGTTTGTGTAATATTTTTTGCCACAAGCAAACCAAGAATACACACCGTAGAGAAGTTTAAAGAGCCAAGCGCGCTGAGAACACGACGGTAAACACTTTACAACATGTGTACATAACTAAACATATACTAACACCTAACTACCAGTTTATTAACAATGAATTAATACATCGACTGATAGTGAGTGCATCATGAATTATTGATGAATTAATGATATGTATACATTAACAAATTAATGAGTGACATATGAATAGACTAGGGTTAAATTGGGCCTATTCGGTGCGTACTCTCTCTTAAGCTGGGAAGCCTCGACTTCCCGGCTTGACGGAATCCTAAGGCACCGCTCATTTTTGATCCTCTGCTGCCATCTTTTGGAATAGTCATGCCACATCACTTAGTATGATTTCAGGTTTTTCAACAGCTCGTATTCCAAAAAATACCAAACCTTGGCTACCTGATAAGTCAGAAGAATGTCAACCGAACTGTTCACATCTTGTTCAATCGATTCAGGTACTTTACTGTTCTGTTCCTTTATTTTTTATTGTTATTTTTTAACATTACACACACTGCCAATTGCCTGTGTGTGTGTGTGTGTGTGTGTGTGTGTGTGTGTGTGTCTGTGTCTGTGTCTGTGTGTGTGTGTGTGTGTGTGTGTGTCCACGTACTCGGCCCATGAATCTCATTCTGATACCAGGGGTTACCATTCGTGTTCTTGAACGATTATTGCATTTTTGTGCTTATCATATGTTTTGTTTTGTTTTTTTTGTGTGTGTGTTGTGTGTCATAGGTTCGTGGTCTCGTGGATGTGTGGGTCGTGTGCTGCCCACCTCGGCCACGGACGGATCTTCTGCTCCAAGTCTGACTCGGATCATGTCCTGCTGAAATAAATAAATAAAAGGTAGGCAAATAGTTAGACATACACATGGATTGATGGATGCTTTACTGATCCCCAAGGAAATAAAAGTCCCTGTGGTACAATACAACACACATCATTGACATTACAAACCAGCAAAAAGGACATGTTTGAGTTTCAACCAATGGGATTCCAAACATTTGCATACGGCCAATAGGAGAGCAGACATTTGCATACTGCTACCTCCAGCCAATAGGAGAGCAAAGATTAGCATACGTCTCATTTCAATGCCACTAATTTGAATGCCGCCTCTGGTTTTAACTCTTAACCTAACCCTAACCCTAACCCTAACCCTAACCCTAACCCTAACCCTAACCCTAACCCTAACCCTAACCCTAACCCTAGTTAGACATACACATGGATTGATGGATGCTTTACTGATCCCCAAGGAAATAAAAGTCCCTGTGGTACAATACAACACACATCATTGACATTACAAACCAGCAAAAAGGACATGTTTGAGTTTCAACCAATGGGATTCCAAACATTTGCATACGGCCAATAGGAGAGCAGACATTTGCATACTGCTACCTCCAGCCAATAGGAGAGCAAAGATTAGCATACGTCTCATTTCAATGCCACTAATTTGAATGCCGCCTCTGGTTTTAACTCTTAACCTATGAGCAAAACCCTAACCACGCCCCCAATCCAAGGCCTAACCCCAAGCTAACCCCAGACTTACTGAAAGCTGGCACCTGCTGTTTAGGTTAGGAACTGCATCTAACCCCAAGCTAACCCCAGACTTACTGAAAGCTGGCACCTGCTGTTTAGGTTAGGAACTGCATCTAACCCCAAGCTAACCCCAGACTTACTGAAAGCTGGCACCTGCTGTTTAGGTTAGGAACTGCATCTAACCCCAAGCTAACCCCAGACTTACTGAAAGCTGGCACCTGCTGTTTAGGTTAGGAACTGCATCTAACCCCAAGCTAACCCCAGACTTACTGAAAGCTGGCACCTGCTGTTTAGGTTAGGAACTGCATCTAACCCCACATGAAATTAAGAAACCCAAATGAAAGGGCACATTTTCTGCATAATTGCACAGCTTGTAACCCTTGTAACCAATCATGGCTACATCTCTGTAGCAAGCTTTAGGAGCTGAGAAATCGATCCAAGTTTGAATTAGGGCCTGTTTATGTAGCTGCAGACAGTTCTCTTGTCCTTTATGTTCCACGTTTCCTTAATCTTAACCATCACCTAATCCCTAATTACTCTAACCCCAACCTCAATAAACCTAATCTTAACCATCACCTAATCCCTAATTACTCTAACCCCAACCTCAATAAACCTAATCTTAACCATAACCTCATTCCTAATTATTCCAACCCCAACCTCAATAAGCCTAATCTTAACCATAACCTAATCCCTAATTACTCTAACCCCAACCTCAATAAACCTAATCTTAACCATCACCTAATCCCTAATTACTCTAACCCCAACCTCAATAAACCTAATCTTAACCATCACCTAATCCCTAATTACTCTAACCCCAACCTCAATAAACCTAATCTTAACCATAACCTCATTCCTAATTATTCCAACCCCAACCTCAATAAGCCTAATCTTAACCATAACCTAATCCCTAATTACTCTAACCCCAACCTCAATAGACTCATCTCAACGATGACCTTACCCCAATTATTTACCATAACCCAACCCCTAATTACTCTAACCCTAAGCTTAATAAACCTAATTTCAACCCAATTCCCAATTATTCCAACCCCAACCACAATAAACTCCATTTCAACCATAACCCAACTCCCAATTATTCTAACCCTAATCCTAATAAACCTTCCAACTAGAACCTAACCTTCATTTACACTGTCCCCAATCACAATAAATGAAATTTCAATTATAGTTCAGTCCATAATTATATCAACTCTAACCTTAATAAACCTAATTACAACTTCAACCCAATTTCCAAGTACTTTAAATTCAATACACTGAAGCTCTACTACAACCTAATCTTTGATCATCCTAGCCCTGACCCCAAATAAACTGAATTTTAACCGCAATCTAATCACCCATCATCCTAACCCCAATTTAGATTAAAACTAGACTGACTACAACCCACCCTACCTACAATTAATTCAACTTCGACCTCAATAGATATATTTCTAACCCTGACCTACCTTAACCACCTTGACCATAAATTATACAATATAATTGATTGACCTAAAACATAATTTAAAATGGAAACCCCCAAAATAAATCGATATCCTATGTAATATTAATGAAATAAAAAAGGAATAAGGAAAAAAAGGTTATACCACAAGAGGGACACCTGAGGGCGCCACAGTCAACATGAAGTCCTCGAGGATGTTTGGGTATGGATATGGACGTTTGTGTAATATTTTTTGCCACAAGCAAACCAAGAATACACACCGTAGAGAAGTTTAAAGAGCCAAGCGCGCTGAGAACACGACGGTAAACACTTTACAACATGTGTACATAACTAAACATATACTAACACCTAACTACCAGTTTATTAACAATGAATTAATACATCGACTGATAGTGAGTGCATCATGAATTATTGATGAATTAATGATATGTATACATTAACAAATTAATGAGTGACATATGAATAGACTAGGGTTAAATTGGGCCTATTCGGTGCGTACTCTCTCTTAAGCTGGGAAGCCTCGACTTCCCGGCTTGACGGAATCCTAAGGCACCGCTCATTTTTGATCCTCTGCTGCCATCTTTTGGAATAGTCATGCCACATCACTTAGTATGATTTCAGGTTTTTCAACAGCTCGTATTCCAAAAAATACCAAACCTTGGCTACCTGATAAGTCAGAAGAATGTCAACCGAACTGTTCACATCTTGTTCAATCGATTCAGGTACTTTACTGTTCTGTTCCTTTATTTTTTATTGTTATTTTTTAACATTACACACACTGCCAATTGCCTGTGTGTGTGTGTGTGTGTGTGTGTGTGTGTGTGTGTGTGTGTCTGTGTCTGTGTCTGTGTGTGTGTGTGTGTGTGTGTGTGTCCACGTACTCGGCCCATGAATCTCATTCTGATACCAGGGGTTACCATTCGTGTTCTTGAACGATTATTGCATTTTTGTGCTTATCATATGTTTTGTTTTGTTTTTTTTGTGTGTGTGTTGTGTGTCATAGGTTCGTGGTCTCGTGGATGTGTGGGTCGTGTGCTGCCCACCTCGGCCACGGACGGATCTTCTGCTCCAAGTCTGACTCGGATCATGTCCTGCTGAAATAAATAAATAAAAGGTAGGCAAATAGTTAGACATACACATGGATTGATGGATGCTTTACTGATCCCCAAGGAAATAAAAGTCCCTGTGGTACAATACAACACACATCATTGACATTACAAACCAGCAAAAAGGACATGTTTGAGTTTCAACCAATGGGATTCCAAACATTTGCATACGGCCAATAGGAGAGCAGACATTTGCATACTGCTACCTCCAGCCAATAGGAGAGCAAAGATTAGCATACGTCTCATTTCAATGCCACTAATTTGAATGCCGCCTCTGGTTTTAACTCTTAACCTATGAGCAAAACCCTAACCACGCCCCCAATCCAAGGCCTAACCCCAAGCTAACCCCAGACTTACTGAAAGCTGGCACCTGCTGTTTAGGTTAGGAACTGCATCTAACCCCAAGCTAACCCCAGACTTACTGAAAGCTGGCACCTGCTGTTTAGGTTAGGAACTGCATCTAACCCCAAGCTAACCCCAGACTTACTGAAAGCTGGCACCTGCTGTTTAGGTTAGGAACTGCATCTAACCCCAAGCTAACCCCAGACTTACTGAAAGCTGGCACCTGCTGTTTAGGTTAGGAACTGCATCTAACCCCAAGCTAACCCCAGACTTACTGAAAGCTGGCACCTGCTGTTTAGGTTAGGAACTGCATCTAACCCCACATGAAATTAAGAAACCCAAATGAAAGGGCACATTTTCTGCATAATTGCACAGCTTGTAACCCTTGTAACCAATCATGGCTACATCTCTGTAGCAAGCTTTAGGAGCTGAGAAATCGATCCAAGTTTGAATTAGGGCCTGTTTATGTAGCTGCAGACAGTTCTCTTGTCCTTTATGTTCCACGTTTCCTTAATCTTAACCATCACCTAATCCCTAATTACTCTAACCCCAACCTCAATAAACCTAATCTTAACCATCACCTAATCCCTAATTACTCTAACCCCAACCTCAATAAACCTAATCTTAACCATAACCTCATTCCTAATTATTCCAACCCCAACCTCAATAAGCCTAATCTTAACCATAACCTAATCCCTAATTACTCTAACCCCAACCTCAATAAACCTAATCTTAACCATCACCTAATCCCTAATTACTCTAACCCCAACCTCAATAAACCTAATCTTAACCATCACCTAATCCCTAATTACTCTAACCCCAACCTCAATAAACCTAATCTTAACCATAACCTCATTCCTAATTATTCCAACCCCAACCTCAATAAGCCTAATCTTAACCATAACCTAATCCCTAATTACTCTAACCCCAACCTCAATAGACTCATCTCAACGATGACCTTACCCCAATTATTTACCATAACCCAACCCCTAATTACTCTAACCCTAAGCTTAATAAACCTAATTTCAACCCAATTCCCAATTATTCCAACCCCAACCACAATAAACTCCATTTCAACCATAACCCAACTCCCAATTATTCTAACCCTAATCCTAATAAACCTTCCAACTAGAACCTAACCTTCATTTACACTGTCCCCAATCACAATAAATGAAATTTCAATTATAGTTCAGTCCATAATTATATCAACTCTAACCTTAATAAACCTAATTACAACTTCAACCCAATTTCCAAGTACTTTAAATTCAATACACTGAAGCTCTACTACAACCTAATCTTTGATCATCCTAGCCCTGACCCCAAATAAACTGAATTTTAACCGCAATCTAATCACCCATCATCCTAACCCCAATTTAGATTAAAACTAGACTGACTACAACCCACCCTACCTACAATTAATTCAACTTCGACCTCAATAGATATATTTCTAACCCTGACCTACCTTAACCACCTTGACCATAAATTATACAATATAATTGATTGACCTAAAACATAATTTAAAATGGAAACCCCCAAAATAAATCGATATCCTATGTAATATTAATGAAATAAAAAAGGAATAAGGAAAAAAAGGTTATACCACAAGAGGGACACCTGAGGGCGCCACAGTCAACATGAAGTCCTCGAGGATGTTTGGGTATGGATATGGACGTTTGTGTAATATTTTTTGCCACAAGCAAACCAAGAATACACACCGTAGAGAAGTTTAAAGAGCCAAGCGCGCTGAGAACACGACGGTAAACACTTTACAACATGTGTACATAACTAAACATATACTAACACCTAACTACCAGTTTATTAACAATGAATTAATACATCGACTGATAGTGAGTGCATCATGAATTATTGATGAATTAATGATATGTATACATTAACAAATTAATGAGTGACATATGAATAGACTAGGGTTAAATTGGGCCTATTCGGTGCGTACTCTCTCTTAAGCTGGGAAGCCTCGACTTCCCGGCTTGACGGAATCCTAAGGCACCGCTCATTTTTGATCCTCTGCTGCCATCTTTTGGAATAGTCATGCCACATCACTTAGTATGATTTCAGGTTTTTCAACAGCTCGTATTCCAAAAAATACCAAACCTTGGCTACCTGATAAGTCAGAAGAATGTCAACCGAACTGTTCACATCTTGTTCAATCGATTCAGGTACTTTACTGTTCTGTTCCTTTATTTTTTATTGTTATTTTTTAACATTACACACACTGCCAATTGCCTGTGTGTGTGTGTGTGTGTGTGTGTGTGTGTGTGTGTGTCTGTGTCTGTGTCTGTGTGTGTGTGTGTGTGTGTGTGTGTCCACGTACTCGGCCCATGAATCTCATTCTGATACCAGGGGTTACCATTCGTGTTCTTGAACGATTATTGCATTTTTGTGCTTATCATATGTTTTGTTTTGTTTTTTTTGTGTGTGTGTTGTGTGTCATAGGTTCGTGGTCTCGTGGATGTGTGGGTCGTGTGCTGCCCACCTCGGCCACGGACGGATCTTCTGCTCCAAGTCTGACTCGGATCATGTCCTGCTGAAATAAATAAATAAAAGGTAGGCAAATAGTTAGACATACACATGGATTGATGGATGCTTTACTGATCCCCAAGGAAATAAAAGTCCCTGTGGTACAATACAACACACATCATTGACATTACAAACCAGCAAAAAGGACATGTTTGAGTTTCAACCAATGGGATTCCAAACATTTGCATACGGCCAATAGGAGAGCAGACATTTGCATACTGCTACCTCCAGCCAATAGGAGAGCAAAGATTAGCATACGTCTCATTTCAATGCCACTAATTTGAATGCCGCCTCTGGTTTTAACTCTTAACCTATGAGCAAAACCCTAACCACGCCCCCAATCCAAGGCCTAACCCCAAGCTAACCCCAGACTTACTGCAAGGTGGCACCTGCTGTTTAGGTTAGGAACTGCATCTAACCCCAAGCTAACCCCAGACTTACTGAAAGCTGGCACCTGCTGTTTAGGTTAGGAACTGCATCTAACCCCACATGAAATTAAGAAACCCAAATGAAAGGGCACATTTTCTGCATAATTGCACAGCTTGTAACCCTTGTAACCAATCATGGCTACATCTCTGTAGCAAGCTTTAGGAGCTGAGAAATCGATCCAAGTTTGAATTAGGGCCTGTTTATGTAGCTGCAGACAGTTCTCTTGTCCTTTATGTTCCACGTTTCCTTAATTTTAACCATAACCTAATCCCTAATTATTCTAACCCCAACCTCAATAAACCTAATCTTAACCATTACCTAATCCCTAATTATTCTAACCCCAACCTCAATAAACCTAATCTTAACCATTACCTAATCCCTAATTACTCTAACCCCAACCTCAATAAACCTAATCTTAACCATTACCTAATCCCTAATTACTCTAACCCCAACCTCAATAAACCTAATCTTAACCATAACCTCATTCCTAATTATTCCAACCCCAACCTCAATAAGCCTAATCTTAACCATAACCTAATCCCTAATTACTCTAACCCCAACCTCAATAAACCTAATCTTAACCATTACCTAATCCCTAATTACTCTAACCCCAACCTCAATAA
Organism: Trichomycterus rosablanca; assembly: GCF_030014385.1. NCBI lineage: Eukaryota > Metazoa > Chordata > Actinopteri > Siluriformes > Trichomycteridae > Trichomycterus > Trichomycterus rosablanca. The sequence continues at coordinate 183,264 of NW_026947260.1, forward strand.
ACCTAATCTTAACCATAACCTAATCTTAACCATCACCTAATCCCTAATTACTCTAACCCCAACCTCAATAAACCTAATCTTAACCATCACCTAATCCCTAATTACTCTAACCCCAACCTCAATAAACCTAATCTTAACCATAACCTCATTTCTAATTATTCCAACCCCAACCTCAATAAGCCTAATCTTAACCATAACCTAATCCCTAATTATTCTAACCCCAACCTCAATAGACTCATCTCAACGATGACCTTACCCCAATTATTTACCATAACCCAACCCCTAATTACTCTAACCCTAAGCTTAATAAACCTAATTTCAACCCAATTCCCAATTATTCCCGTATCTCGGACGCCTTTAGGACCAGGGTCACGGGGCTCCGATATGTCGCTCGTGCCTACGCGCGGTCCGTCGTACTCTGGTCCGGTGGGCCTACGACATCCGGTTCCCTCGCGGGACCTCCGCACGTCGTCTGGGGCCTGACGACTACTCGCGTACGCGTCGGGGCCCGTGTCTCGGCCGCCTTTCGGACCACGGTGACGGGGCTCCGATATGTCGCTCGTGGCCGGGCCCCCTCCGACGTGCTCGGTTTCGGTGCGCCTACGTCCTACGGTTCCGCCGCGGGACCCCGAAACGTGGTTTTTTGGGCCTACTCGCGTACGCGTCGGGGGCCCGTATCTCGGCCGTCTTTCCACGCGGGACCGCGGGGCTCCGATATGTCGCTGGTAGGTTGGACCTGCACGCCCTGTGCGATTTTGGAGGTCCTACGACGTTTCTTCGAATTTTCCCGATTATTTGACTGAGTGTAGACTAGGGTCAGATCGGCCGCATTCTCTTAATCCGGGAACCTTGCACCATATGGTCGCTGCTTCCCGGCTTAAGGATCTGACCTCTGCAGGGCATGTTCGGAACTGCATCGACATTAAGAAAAGGAAATAAGAAACCCGATGAAACGGCACATTTTCCAGTGTTAGTGCACAGCTTGAAGTTTGTTCTTCTGACCAATCGTTGCTACATCTATGCTGTAGCAGCCTCAAGAGCTGAGAAATCCCATTTTGAATGAATTAAAAGTCAATCGGCGTCTATCCCAGTGGGTTCGGACACCAGCTCTGAATATCCTTCATGAACATAATATCATTGTATGTTGTGTTTGTCTGGATTGAGCTTTTTACATGAAATTATTTACACACTTTATGAACAGATTTTGGAAAGCTCTTTCACTTTGCATTGGAAACACTACATTTCAAGCCGACCACTTCTCCCTGCTCACAGCTGGAAACGCACCGCTCGTTTTTAACCCTCTGCTGCCATCTACTGGACGTTTTCGGTTACAACGTCCTCATGTACTTTTAGAAGTCATACAGCACCAGTTTGTAGGACTTTCAAGGTAGAATGAACCACCTCGTACCCCCCCAACGACACCAGCTATCTTTTTTTGTACCCCCACTGCCTAATTACTTTTACTGGGCTCCAATCTTTAAGTCAGAAGAATGTCAACCGATTTTTGTACCTCATTACAAAACAAACCCCAAGCTAACCCCAGACTTACTGCAAGGTGGCACCTGCTGTTTAGGTTAGGAACTGCATCTAACCCCAAGCTAACCCCAGACTTACTGAAAGCTGGCACCTGCTGTTTAGGTTAGGAACTGCATCTAACCCCAAGCTAACCCCAGACTTACTGAAAGCTGGCACCTGCTGTTTAGGTTAGGAACTGCATCTAACCCCAAGCTAACCCCAGACTTACTGCAAGGTGGCACCTGCTGTTTAGGTTAGGAACTGCATCTAACCCCAAGCTAACCCCAGACTTACTGAAAGCTGGCACCTGCTGTTTAGGTTAGGAACTGCATCTAACCCCACATGAAATTAAGAAACCCAAATGAAAGGGCACATTTTCTGCATAATTGCACAGCTTGTAACCCTTGTAACCAATCATGGCTACATCTCTGTAGCAAGCTTTAGGAGCTGAGAAATCGATCCAAGTTTGAATTAGGGCCTGTTTATGTAGCTGCAGACAGTTCTCTTGTCCTTTATGTTCCACGTTTCCTTAATCTTAACCATCACCTAATCCCTAATTACTCTAACCCCAACCTCAATAAACCTAATCTTAACCATCACCTAATCCCTAATTACTCTAACCCCAACCTCAATAAACCTAATCTTAACCATAACCTCATTCCTAATTATTCCAACCCCAACCTCAATAAGCCTAATCTTAACCATAACCGAATCCCTAATTACTCTAACCCCAACCTCAATAGACTCATCTCAACGATGACCTTACCCCAATTATTTACCATGACCCAACCCCTAATTACTCTAACCCTAAGCTTAATAAACCTAATTTCAACCCAATTCCCAATTATTCCAACCCCAACCACAATAAACTCCATTTCAACCATAACCCAACTCCCAATTATTCTAACCCTAATCCTAATAAACCTTCCAACTAGAACCTAACCTTCATTTACACTGTCCCCAATCACAATAAATGAAATTTCAATTATAGTTCAGTCCATAATTATATCAACTCTAACCTTAATAAACCTAATTACAACTTCAACCCAATTTCCAAGTACTTTAAATTCAATACACTGAAGCTCTACTACAACCTAATCTTTGATCATCCTAGCCCTGACCCCAAATAAACTGAATTTTAACCGCAATCTAATCACCCATCATCCTAACCCCAATTTAGATTAAAACTAGACTGACTACAACCCACCCTACCTACAATTAATTCAACTTCGACCTCAATAGATATATTTCTAACCCTGACCTACCTTAACCACCTTGACCATAAATTATACAATATAATTGATTGACCTAAAACATAATTTAAAATGGAAACCCCCAAAATCAATCGATATCCTATGTAATATTAATGAAATAAAAAAGGAATAAGGAAAAAAAGGTTATACCACAAGAGGGACACCTGAGGGCGCCACAGTCAACATGAAGTCCTCGAGGATGTTTGGGTATGGATATGGACGTTTGTGTAATATTTTTTGCCACAAGCAAACCAAGAATACACACCGTAGAGAAGTTTAAAGAGCCAAGCGCGCTGAGAACACGACGGTAAACACTTTACAACATGTGTACATAACTAAACATATACTAACACCTAACTACCAGTTTATTAACAATGAATTAATACATCGACTGATAGTGAGTGCATCATGAATTATTGATGAATTAATGATATGTATACATTAACAAATTAATGAGTGACATATGAATAGACTAGGGTTAAATTGGGCCTATTCGGTGCGTACTCTCTCTTAAGCTGGGAAGCCTCGACTTCCCGGCTTGACGGAATCCTAAGGCACCGCTCATTTTTGATCCTCTGCTGCCATCTTTTGGAATAGTCATGCCACATCACTTAGTATGATTTCAGGTTTTTCAACAGCTCATATTCCAAAAAATACCAAACCTTGGCTACCTGATAAGTCAGAAGAATGTCAACCGAACTGTTCACATCTTGTTCAATCGATTCAGGTACTTTACTGTTCTGTTCCTTTATTTTTTATTGTTATTTTTTAACATTACACACACTGCCAATTGCCTGTGTGTGTGTGTGTGTGTGTGTGTGTGTGTGTGTCTGTGTCTGTGTCTGTGTGTGTGTGTGTGTGTGTGTGTGTCCACGTACTCGGCCCATGAATCTCATTCTGATACCAGGGGTTACCATTCGTGTTCTTGAACGATTATTGCATTTTTGTGCTTATCATATGTTTTGTTTTGTTTTTTTTGTGTGTGTGTTGTGTGTCATAGGTTCGTGGTCTCGTGGATGTGTGGGTCGTGTGCTGCCCACCTCGGCCACGGACGGATCTTCTGCTCCAAGTCTGACTCGGATCATGTCCTGCTGAAATAAATAAATAAAAGGTAGGCAAATAGTTAGACATACACATGGATTGATGGATGCTTTACTGATCCCCAAGGAAATAAAAGTCCCTGTGGTACAATACAACACACATCATTGACATTACAAACCAGCAAAAAGGACATGTTTGAGTTTCAACCAATGGGATTCCAAACATTTGCATACGGCCAATAGGAGAGCAGACATTTGCATACTGCTACCTCCAGCCAATAGGAGAGCAAAGATTAGCATACGTCTCATTTCAATGCCACTAATTTGAATGCCGCCTCTGGTTTTAACTCTTAACCTATGAGCAAAACCCTAACCACGCCCCCAATCCAAGGCCTAACCCCAAGCTAACCCCAGACTTACTGAAAGCTGGCACCTGCTGTTTAGGTTAGGAACTGCATCTAACCCCAAGCTAACCCCAGACTTACTGAAAGCTGGCACCTGCTGTTTAGGTTAGGAACTGCATCTAACCCCAAGCTAACCCCAGACTTACTGAAAGCTGGCACCTGCTGTTTAGGTTAGGAACTGCATCTAACCCCAAGCTAACCCCAGACTTACTGAAAGCTGGCACCTGCTGTTTAGGTTAGGAACTGCATCTAACCCCACATGAAATTAAGAAACCCAAATGAAAGGGCACATTTTCTGCATAATTGCACAGCTTGTAACCCTTGTAACCAATCATGGCTACATCTCTGTAGCAAGCTTTAGGAGCTGAGAAATCGATCCAAGTTTGAATTAGGGCCTGTTTATGTAGCTGCAGACAGTTCTCTTGTCCTTTATGTTCCACGTTTCCTTAATCTTAACCATCACCTAATCCCTAATTACTCTAACCCCAACCTCAATAAACCTAATCTTAACCATCACCTAATCCCTAATTACTCTAACCCCAACCTCAATAAACCTAATCTTAACCATAACCTCATTCCTAATTATTCCAACCCCAACCTCAATAAGCCTAATCTTAACCATAACCTAATCCCTAATTACTCTAACCCCAACCTCAATAAACCTAATCTTAACCATCACCTAATCCCTAATTACTCTAACCCCAACCTCAATAAACCTAATCTTAACCATCACCTAATCCCTAATTACTCTAACCCCAACCTCAATAAACCTAATCTTAACCATAACCTCATTCCTAATTATTCCAACCCCAACCTCAATAAGCCTAATCTTAACCATAACCTAATCCCTAATTACTCTAACCCCAACCTCAATAGACTCATCTCAACGATGACCTTACCCCAATTATTTACCATAACCCAACCCCTAATTACTCTAACCCTAAGCTTAATAAACCTAATTTCAACCCAATTCCCAATTATTCCAACCCCAACCACAATAAACTCCATTTCAACCATAACCCAACTCCCAATTATTCTAACCCTAATCCTAATAAACCTTCCAACTAGAACCTAACCTTCATTTACACTGTCCCCAATCACAATAAATGAAATTTCAATTATAGTTCAGTCCATAATTATATCAACTCTAACCTTAATAAACCTAATTACAACTTCAACCCAATTTCCAAGTACTTTAAATTCAATACACTGAAGCTCTACTACAACCTAATCTTTGATCATCCTAGCCCTGACCCCAAATAAACTGAATTTTAACCGCAATCTAATCACCCATCATCCTAACCCCAATTTAGATTAAAACTAGACTGACTACAACCCACCCTACCTACAATTAATTCAACTTCGACCTCAATAGATATATTTCTAACCCTGACCTACCTTAACCACCTTGACCATAAATTATACAATATAATTGATTGACCTAAAACATAATTTAAAATGGAAACCCCCAAAATAAATCGATATCCTATGTAATATTAATGAAATAAAAAAGGAATAAGGAAAAAAAGGTTATACCACAAGAGGGACACCTGAGGGCGCCACAGTCAACATGAAGTCCTCGAGGATGTTTGGGTATGGATATGGACGTTTGTGTAATATTTTTTGCCACAAGCAAACCAAGAATACACACCGTAGAGAAGTTTAAAGAGCCAAGCGCGCTGAGAACACGACGGTAAACACTTTACAACATGTGTACATAACTAAACATATACTAACACCTAACTACCAGTTTATTAACAATGAATTAATACATCGACTGATAGTGAGTGCATCATGAATTATTGATGAATTAATGATATGTATACATTAACAAATTAATGAGTGACATATGAATAGACTAGGGTTAAATTGGGCCTATTCGGTGCGTACTCTCTCTTAAGCTGGGAAGCCTCGACTTCCCGGCTTGACGGAATCCTAAGGCACCGCTCATTTTTGATCCTCTGCTGCCATCTTTTGGAATAGTCATGCCACATCACTTAGTATGATTTCAGGTTTTTCAACAGCTCGTATTCCAAAAAATACCAAACCTTGGCTACCTGATAAGTCAGAAGAATGTCAACCGAACTGTTCACATCTTGTTCAATCGATTCAGGTACTTTACTGTTCTGTTCCTTTATTTTTTATTGTTATTTTTTAACATTACACACACTGCCAATTGCCTGTGTGTGTGTGTGTGTGTGTGTGTGTGTGTGTGTCTGTGTCTGTGTCTGTGTGTGTGTGTGTGTGTGTGTGTGTGTCCACGTACTCGGCCCATGAATCTCATTCTGATACCAGGGGTTACCATTCGTGTTCTTGAACGATTATTGCATTTTTGTGCTTATCATATGTTTTGTTTTGTTTTTTTTGTGTGTGTGTTGTGTGTCATAGGTTCGTGGTCTCGTGGATGTGTGGGTCGTGTGCTGCCCACCTCGGCCACGGACGGATCTTCTGCTCCAAGTCTGACTCGGATCATGTCCTGCTGAAATAAATAAATAAAAGGTAGGCAAATAGTTAGACATACACATGGATTGATGGATGCTTTACTGATCCCCAAGGAAATAAAAGTCCCTGTGGTACAATACAACACACATCATTGACATTACAAACCAGCAAAAAGGACATGTTTGAGTTTCAACCAATGGGATTCCAAACATTTGCATACGGCCAATAGGAGAGCAGACATTTGCATACTGCTACCTCCAGCCAATAGGAGAGCAAAGATTAGCATACGTCTCATTTCAATGCCACTAATTTGAATGCCGCCTCTGGTTTTAACTCTTAACCTATGAGCAAAACCCTAACCACGCCCCCAATCCAAGGCCTAACCCCAAGCTAACCCCAGACTTACTGAAAGCTGGCACCTGCTGTTTAGGTTAGGAACTGCATCTAACCCCAAGCTAACCCCAGACTTACTGAAAGCTGGCACCTGCTGTTTAGGTTAGGAACTGCATCTAACCCCAAGCTAACCCCAGACTTACTGAAAGCTGGCACCTGCTGTTTAGGTTAGGAACTGCATCTAACCCCAAGCTAACCCCAGACTTACTGAAAGCTGGCACCTGCTGTTTAGGTTAGGAACTGCATCTAACCCCAAGCTAACCCCAGACTTACTGAAAGCTGGCACCTGCTGTTTAGGTTAGGAACTGCATCTAACCCCACATGAAATTAAGAAACCCAAATGAAAGGGCACATTTTCTGCATAATTGCACAGCTTGTAACCCTTGTAACCAATCATGGCTACATCTCTGTAGCAAGCTTTAGGAGCTGAGAAATCGATCCAAGTTTGAATTAGGGCCTGTTTATGTAGCTGCAGACAGTTCTCTTGTCCTTTATGTTCCACGTTTCCTTAATCTTAACCATCACCTAATCCCTAATTACTCTAACCCCAACCTCAATAAACCTAATCTTAACCATCACCTAATCCCTAATTACTCTAACCCCAACCTCAATAAACCTAATCTTAACCATAACCTCATTCCTAATTATTCCAACCCCAACCTCAATAAGCCTAATCTTAACCATAACCTAATCCCTAATTACTCTAACCCCAACCTCAATAAACCTAATCTTAACCATCACCTAATCCCTAATTACTCTAACCCCAACCTCAATAAACCTAATCTTAACCATCACCTAATCCCTAATTACTCTAACCCCAACCTCAATAAACCTAATCTTAACCATAACCTCATTCCTAATTATTCCAACCCCAACCTCAATAAGCCTAATCTTAACCATAACCTAATCCCTAATTACTCTAACCCCAACCTCAATAGACTCATCTCAACGATGACCTTACCCCAATTATTTACCATAACCCAACCCCTAATTACTCTAACCCTAAGCTTAATAAACCTAATTTCAACCCAATTCCCAATTATTCCAACCCCAACCACAATAAACTCCATTTCAACCATAACCCAACTCCCAATTATTCTAACCCTAATCCTAATAAACCTTCCAACTAGAACCTAACCTTCATTTACACTGTCCCCAATCACAATAAATGAAATTTCAATTATAGTTCAGTCCATAATTATATCAACTCTAACCTTAATAAACCTAATTACAACTTCAACCCAATTTCCAAGTACTTTAAATTCAATACACTGAAGCTCTACTACAACCTAATCTTTGATCATCCTAGCCCTGACCCCAAATAAACTGAATTTTAACCGCAATCTAATCACCCATCATCCTAACCCCAATTTAGATTAAAACTAGACTGACTACAACCCACCCTACCTACAATTAATTCAACTTCGACCTCAATAGATATATTTCTAACCCTGACCTACCTTAACCACCTTGACCATAAATTATACAATATAATTGATTGACCTAAAACATAATTTAAAATGGAAACCCCCAAAATAAATCGATATCCTATGTAATATTAATGAAATAAAAAAGGAATAAGGAAAAAAAGGTTATACCACAAGAGGGACACCTGAGGGCGCCACAATCAACATGAAGTCCTCGAGGATGTTTGGGTATGGATATGGACGTTTGTGTAATATTTTTTGCCACAAGCAAACCAAGAATACACACCGTAGAGAAGTTTAAAGAGCCAAGCGCGCTGAGAACACGACGGTAAACACTTTACAACATGTGTACATAACTAAACATATACTAACACCTAACTACCAGTTTATTAACAATGAATTAATACATCGACTGATAGTGAGTGCATCATGAATTATTGATGAATTAATGATATGTATACATTAACAAATTAATGAGTGACATATGAATAGACTAGGGTTAAATTGGGCCTATTCGGTGCGTACTCTCTCTTAAGCTGGGAAGCCTCGACTTCCCGGCTTGACGGAATCCTAAGGCACCGCTCATTTTTGATCCTCTGCTGCCATCTTTTGGAATAGTCATGCCACATCACTTAGTATGATTTCAGGTTTTTCAACAGCTCGTATTCCAAAAAATACCAAACCTTGGCTACCTGATAAGTCAGAAGAATGTCAACCGAACTGTTCACATCTTGTTCAATCGATTCAGGTACTTTACTGTTCTGTTCCTTTATTTTTTATTGTTATTTTTTAACATTACACACACTGCCAATTGCCTGTGTGTGTGTGTGTGTGTGTGTGTGTGTGTGTGTGTGTCTGTGTCTGTGTCTGTGTGTGTGTGTGTGTGTGTGTGTGTCCACGTACTCGGCCCATGAATCTCATTCTGATACCAGGGGTTACCATTCGTGTTCTTGAACGATTATTGCATTTTTGTGCTTATCATATGTTTTGTTTTGTTTTTTTTGTGTGTGTGTTGTGTGTCATAGGTTCGTGGTCTCGTGGATGTGTGGGTCGTGTGCTGCCCACCTCGGCCACGGACGGATCTTCTGCTCCAAGTCTGACTCGGATCATGTCCTGCTGAAATAAATAAATAAAAGGTAGGCAAATAGTTAGACATACACATGGATTGATGGATGCTTTACTGATCCCCAAGGAAATAAAAGTCCCTGTGGTACAATACAACACACATCATTGACATTACAAACCAGCAAAAAGGACATGTTTGAGTTTCAACCAATGGGATTCCAAACATTTGCATACGGCCAATAGGAGAGCAGACATTTGCATACTGCTACCTCCAGCCAATAGGAGAGCAAAGATTAGCATACGTCTCATTTCAATGCCACTAATTTGAATGCCGCCTCTGGTTTTAACTCTTAACCTATGAGCAAAACCCTAACCACGCCCCCAATCCAAGGCCTAACCCCAAGCTAACCCCAGACTTACTGCAAGGTGGCACCTGCTGTTTAGGTTAGGAACTGCATCTAACCCCAAGCTAACCCCAGACTTACTGAAAGCTGGCACCTGCTGTTTAGGTTAGGAACTGCATCTAACCCCACATGAAATTAAGAAACCCAAATGAAAGGGCACATTTTCTGCATAATTGCACAGCTTGTAACCCTTGTAACCAATCATGGCTACATCTCTGTAGCAAGCTTTAGGAGCTGAGAAATCGATCCAAGTTTGAATTAGGGCCTGTTTATGTAGCTGCAGACAGTTCTCTTGTCCTTTATGTTCCACGTTTCCTTAATTTTAACCATAACCTAATCCCTAATTATTCTAACCCCAACCTCAATAAACCTAATCTTAACCATTACCTAATCCCTAATTATTCTAACCCCAACCTCAATAAACCTAATCTTAACCATTACCTAATCCCTAATTACTCTAACCCCAACCTCAATAAACCTAATCTTAACCATTACCTAATCCCTAATTACTCTAACCCCAACCTCAATAAACCTAATCTTAACCATAACCTCATTCCTAATTATTCCAACCCCAACCTCAATAAGCCTAATCTTAACCATAACCTAATCCCTAATTACTCTAACCCCAACCTCAATAAACCTAATCTTAACCATTACCTAATCCCTAATTACTCTAACCCCAACCTCAATAAACCTAATCTTAACCATAACCTAATCTTAACCATCACCTAATCCCTAATTACTCTAACCCCAACCTCAATAAACCTAATCTTAACCATCACCTAATCCCTAATTACTCTAACCCCAACCTCAATAAACCTAATCTTAACCATAACCTCATTTCTAATTATTCCAACCCCAACCTCAATAAGCCTAATCTTAACCATAACCTAATCCCTAATTATTCTAACCCCAACCTCAATAGACTCATCTCAACGATGACCTTACCCCAATTATTTACCATAACCCAACCCCTAATTACTCTAACCCTAAGCTTAATAAACCTAATTTCAACCCAATTCCCAATTATTCCCGTATCTCGGACGCCTTTAGGACCAGGGTCACGGGGCTCCGATATGTCGCTCGTGCCTACGCGCGGTCCGTCGTACTCTGGTCCGGTGGGCCTACGACATCCGGTTCCCTCGCGGGACCTCCGCACGTCGTCTGGGGCCTGACGACTACTCGCGTACGCGTCGGGGCCCGTGTCTCGGCCGCCTTTCGGACCACGGTGACGGGGCTCCGATATGTCGCTCGTGGCCGGGCCCCCTCCGACGTGCTCGGTTTCGGTGCGCCTACGTCCTACGGTTCCGCCGCGGGACCCCGAAACGTGGTTTTTTGGGCCTACTCGCGTACGCGTCGGGGGCCCGTATCTCGGCCGTCTTTCCACGCGGGACCGCGGGGCTCCGATATGTCGCTGGTAGGTTGGACCTGCACGCCCTGTGCGATTTTGGAGGTCCTACGACGTTTCTTCGAATTTTCCCGATTATTTGACTGAGTGTAGACTAGGGTCAGATCGGCCGCATTCTCTTAATCCGGGAACCTTGCACCATATGGTCGCTGCTTCCCGGCTTAAGGATCTGACCTCTGCAGGGCATGTTCGGAACTGCATCGACATTAAGAAAAGGAAATAAGAAACCCGATGAAACGGCACATTTTCCAGTGTTAGTGCACAGCTTGAAGTTTGTTCTTCTGACCAATCGTTGCTACATCTATGCTGTAGCAGCCTCAAGAGCTGAGAAATCCCATTTTGAATGAATTAAAAGTCAATCGGCGTCTATCCCAGTGGGTTCGGACACCAGCTCTGAATATCCTTCATGAACATAATATCATTGTATGTTGTGTTTGTCTGGATTGAGCTTTTTACATGAAATTATTTACACACTTTATGAACAGATTTTGGAAAGCTCTTTCACTTTGCATTGGAAACACTACATTTCAAGCCGACCACTTCTCCCTGCTCACAGCTGGAAACGCACCGCTCGTTTTTAACCCTCTGCTGCCATCTACTGGACGTTTTCGGTTACAACGTCCTCATGTACTTTTAGAAGTCATACAGCACCAGTTTGTAGGACTTTCAAGGTAGAATGAACCACCTCGTACCCCCCCAACGACACCAGCTATCTTTTTTTGTACCCCCACTGCCTAATTACTTTTACTGGGCTCCAATCTTTAAGTCAGAAGAATGTCAACCGATTTTTGTACCTCATTACAAAACAAACCCCAAGCTAACCCCAGACTTACTGCAAGGTGGCACCTGCTGTTTAGGTTAGGAACTGCATCTAACCCCAAGCTAACCCCAGACTTACTGAAAGCTGGCACCTGCTGTTTAGGTTAGGAACTGCATCTAACCCCAAGCTAACCCCAGACTTACTGAAAGCTGGCACCTGCTGTTTAGGTTAGGAACTGCATCTAACCCCAAGCTAACCCCAGACTTACTGAAAGCTGGCACCTGCTGTTTAGGTTAGGAACTGCATCTAACCCCACATGAAATTAAGAAACCCAAATGAAAGGGCACATTTTCTGCATAATTGCACAGCTTGTAACCCTTGTAACCAATCATGGCTACATCTCTGTAGCAAGCTTTAGGAGCTGAGAAATCGATCCAAGTTTGAATTAGGGCCTGTTTATGTAGCTGCAGACAGTTCTCTTGTCCTTTATGTTCCACGTTTCCTTAATCTTAACCATCACCTAATCCCTAATTACTCTAACCCCAACCTCAATAAACCTAATCTTAACCATCACCTAATCCCTAATTACTCTAACCCCAACCTCAATAAACCTAATCTTAACCATAACCTCATTCCTAATTATTCCAACCCCAACCTCAATAAGCCTAATCTTAACCATAACCTAATCCCTAATTACTCTAACCCCAACCTCAATAAACCTAATCTTAACCATCACCTAATCCCTAATTACTCTAACCCCAACCTCAATAAACCTAATCTTAACCATCACCTAATCCCTAATTACTCTAACCCCAACCTCAATAAACCTAATCTTAACCATAACCTCATTCCTAATTATTCCAACCCCAACCTCAATAAGCCTAATCTTAACCATAACCTAATCCCTAATTACTCTAACCCCAACCTCAATAGACTCATCTCAACGATGACCTTACCCCAATTATTTACCATAACCCAACCCCTAATTACTCTAACCCTAAGCTTAATAAACCTAATTTCAACCCAATTCCCAATTATTCCAACCCCAACCACAATAAACTCCATTTCAACCATAACCCAACTCCCAATTATTCTAACCCTAATCCTAATAAACCTTCCAACTAGAACCTAACCTTCATTTACACTGTCCCCAATCACAATAAATGAAATTTCAATTATAGTTCAGTCCATAATTATATCAACTCTAACCTTAATAAACCTAATTACAACTTCAACCCAATTTCCAAGTACTTTAAATTCAATACACTGAAGCTCTACTACAACCTAATCTTTGATCATCCTAGCCCTGACCCCAAATAAACTGAATTTTAACCGCAATCTAATCACCCATCATCCTAACCCCAATTTAGATTAAAACTAGACTGACTACAACCCACCCTACCTACAATTAATTCAACTTCGACCTCAATAGATATATTTCTAACCCTGACCTACCTTAACCACCTTGACCATAAATTATACAATATAATTGATTGACCTAAAACATAATTTAAAATGGAAACCCCCAAAATAAATCGATATCCTATGTAATATTAATGAAATAAAAAAGGAATAAGGAAAAAAAGGTTATACCACAAGAGGGACACCTGAGGGCGCCACAGTCAACATGAAGTCCTCGAGGATGTTTGGGTATGGATATGGACGTTTGTGTAATATTTTTTGCCACAAGCAAACCAAGAATACACACCGTAGAGAAGTTTAAAGAGCCAAGCGCGCTGAGAACACGACGGTAAACACTTTACAACATGTGTACATAACTAAACATATACTAACACCTAACTACCAGTTTATTAACAATGAATTAATACATCGACTGATAGTGAGTGCATCATGAATTATTGATGAATTAATGATATGTATACATTAACAAATTAATGAGTGACATATGAATAGACTAGGGTTAAATTGGGCCTATTCGGTGCGTACTCTCTCTTAAGCTGGGAAGCCTCGACTTCCCGGCTTGACGGAATCCTAAGGCACCGCTCATTTTTGATCCTCTGCTGCCATCTTTTGGAATAGTCATGCCACATCACTTAGTATGATTTCAGGTTTTTCAACAGCTCGTATTCCAAAAAATACCAAACCTTGGCTACCTGATAAGTCAGAAGAATGTCAACCGAACTGTTCACATCTTGTTCAATCGATTCAGGTACTTTACTGTTCTGTTCCTTTATTTTTTATTGTTATTTTTTAACATTACACACACTGCCAATTGCCTGTGTGTGTGTGTGTGTGTGTGTGTGTGTGTGTGTGTGTCTGTGTCTGTGTCTGTGTGTGTGTGTGTGTGTGTGTGTGTCCACGTACTCGGCCCATGAATCTCATTCTGATACCAGGGGTTACCATTCGTGTTCTTGAACGATTATTGCATTTTTGTGCTTATCATATGTTTTGTTTTGTTTTTTTTGTGTGTGTGTTGTGTGTCATAGGTTCGTGGTCTCGTGGATGTGTGGGTCGTGTGCTGCCCACCTCGGCCACGGACGGATCTTCTGCTCCAAGTCTGACTCGGATCATGTCCTGCTGAAATAAATAAATAAAAGGTAGGCAAATAGTTAGACATACACATGGATTGATGGATGCTTTACTGATCCCCAAGGAAATAAAAGTCCCTGTGGTACAATACAACACACATCATTGACATTACAAACCAGCAAAAAGGACATGTTTGAGTTTCAACCAATGGGATTCCAAACATTTGCATACGGCCAATAGGAGAGCAGACATTTGCATACTGCTACCTCCAGCCAATAGGAGAGCAAAGATTAGCATACGTCTCATTTCAATGCCACTAATTTGAATGCCGCCTCTGGTTTTAACTCTAACCCTAACCCTAACCCTAACCCTAACCCTAACCCTAACCCTAACCCTAACCCTAACCCTAAGCTTAATAAACCTAATTTCAACCCAATTCCCAATTATTCCAACCCCAACCACAATAAACTCCATTTCAACCATAACCCAACTCCCAATTATTCTAACCCTAATCCTAATAAACCTTCCAACTAGAACCTAACCTTCATTTACACTGTCCCCAATCACAATAAATGAAATTTCAATTATAGTTCAGTCCATAATTATATCAACTCTAACCTTAATAAACCTAATTACAACTTCAACCCAATTTCCAAGTACTTTAAATTCAATACACTGAAGCTCTACTACAACCTAATCTTTGATCATCCTAGCCCTGACCCCAAATAAACTGAATTTTAACCGCAATCTAATCACCCATCATCCTAACCCCAATTTAGATTAAAACTAGACTGACTACAACCCACCCTACCTACAATTAATTCAACTTCGACCTCAATAGATATATTTCTAACCCTGACCTACCTTAACCACCTTGACCATAAATTATACAATATAATTGATTGACCTAAAACATAATTTAAAATGGAAACCCCCAAAATAAATCGATATCCTATGTAATATTAATGAAATAAAAAAGGAATAAGGAAAAAAAGGTTATACCACAAGAGGGACACCTGAGGGCGCCACAGTCAACATGAAGTCCTCGAGGATGTTTGGGTATGGATATGGACGTTTGTGTAATATTTTTTGCCACAAGCAAACCAAGAATACACACCGTAGAGAAGTTTAAAGAGCCAAGCGCGCTGAGAACACGACGGTAAACACTTTACAACATGTGTACATAACTAAACATATACTAACACCTAACTACCAGTTTATTAACAATGAATTAATACATCGACTGATAGTGAGTGCATCATGAATTATTGATGAATTAATGATATGTATACATTAACAAATTAATGAGTGACATATGAATAGACTAGGGTTAAATTGGGCCTATTCGGTGCGTACTCTCTCTTAAGCTGGGAAGCCTCGACTTCCCGGCTTGACGGAATCCTAAGGCACCGCTCATTTTTGATCCTCTGCTGCCATCTTTTGGAATAGTCATGCCACATCACTTAGTATGATTTCAGGTTTTTCAACAGCTCGTATTCCAAAAAATACCAAACCTTGGCTACCTGATAAGTCAGAAGAATGTCAACCGAACTGTTCACATCTTGTTCAATCGATTCAGGTACTTTACTGTTCTGTTCCTTTATTTTTTATTGTTATTTTTTAACATTACACACACTGCCAATTGCCTGTGTGTGTGTGTGTGTGTGTGTGTGTGTGTGTGTGTGTCTGTGTCTGTGTCTGTGTGTGTGTGTGTGTGTGTGTGTGTGTCCACGTACTCGGCCCATGAATCTCATTCTGATACCAGGGGTTACCATTCGTGTTCTTGAACGATTATTGCATTTTTGTGCTTATCATATGTTTTGTTTTGTTTTTTTTGTGTGTGTGTTGTGTGTCATAGGTTCGTGGTCTCGTGGATGTGTGGGTCGTGTGCTGCCCACCTCGGCCACGGACGGATCTTCTGCTCCAAGTCTGACTCGGATCATGTCCTGCTGAAATAAATAAATAAAAGGTAGGCAAATAGTTAGACATACACATGGATTGATGGATGCTTTACTGATCCCCAAGGAAATAAAAGTCCCTGTGGTACAATACAACACACATCATTGACATTACAAACCAGCAAAAAGGACATGTTTGAGTTTCAACCAATGGGATTCCAAACATTTGCATACGGCCAATAGGAGAGCAGACATTTGCATACTGCTACCTCCAGCCAATAGGAGAGCAAAGATTAGCATACGTCTCATTTCAATGCCACTAATTTGAATGCCGCCTCTGGTTTTAACTCTTAACCTAACCCTAACCCTAACCCTAACCCTAACCCTAACCCTAACCCTAACCCTAACCCTAACCCTAACCCAGACAGTTCTCTTGTCCTTTATGTTCCACGTTTCCTTAATCTTAACCATCACCTAATCCCTAATTACTCTAACCCCAACCTCAATAAACCTAATCTTAACCATCACCTAATCCCTAATTACTCTAACCCCAACCTCAATAAACCTAATCTTAACCATAACCTCATTCCTAATTATTCCAACCCCAACCTCAATAAGCCTAATCTTAACCATAACCTAATCCCTAATTACTCTAACCCCAACCTCAATAAACCTAATCTTAACCATCACCTAATCCCTAATTACTCTAACCCCAACCTCAATAAACCTAATCTTAACCATCACCTCATTCCTAATTATTCCAACCCCAACCTCAATAAGCCTAATCTTAACCATAACCTAATCCCTAATTACTCTAACCCCAACCTCAATAGACTCATCTCAACGATGACCTTACCCCAATTATTTACCATAACCCAACCCCTAATTACTCTAACCCTAAGCTTAATAAACCTAATTTCAACCCAATTCCCAATTATTCCAACCCCAACCACAATAAACTCCATTTCAACCATAACCCAACTCCCAATTATTCTAACCCTAATCCTAATAAACCTTCCAACTAGAACCTAACCTTCATTTACACTGTCCCCAATCACAATAAATGAAATTTCAATTATAGTTCAGTCCATAATTATATCAACTCTAACCTTAATAAACCTAATTACAACTTCAACCCAATTTCCAAGTACTTTAAATTCAATACACTGAAGCTCTACTACAACCTAATCTTTGATCATCCTAGCCCTGACCCCAAATAAACTGAATTTTAACCGCAATCTAATCACCCATCATCCTAACCCCAATTTAGATTAAAACTAGACTGACTACAACCCACCCTACCTACAATTAATTCAACTTCGACCTCAATAGATATATTTCTAACCCTGACCTACCTTAACCACCTTGACCATAAATTATACAATATAATTGATTGACCTAAAACATAATTTAAAATGGAAACCCCCAAAATAAATCGATATCCTATGTAATATTAATGAAATAAAAAAGGAATAAGGAAAAAAAGGTTATACCACAAGAGGGACACCTGAGGGCGCCACAGTCAACATGAAGTCCTCGAGGATGTTTGGGTATGGATATGGACGTTTGTGTAATATTTTTTGCCACAAGCAAACCAAGAATACACACCGTAGAGAAGTTTAAAGAGCCAAGCGCGCTGAGAACACGACGGTAAACACTTTACAACATGTGTACATAACTAAACATATACTAACACCTAACTACCAGTTTATTAACAATGAATTAATACATCGACTGATAGTGAGTGCATCATGAATTATTGATGAATTAATGATATGTATACATTAACAAATTAATGAGTGACATATGAATAGACTAGGGTTAAATTGGGCCTATTCGGTGCGTACTCTCTCTTAAGCTGGGAAGCCTCGACTTCCCGGCTTGACGGAATCCTAAGGCACCGCTCATTTTTGATCCTCTGCTGCCATCTTTTGGAATAGTCATGCCACATCACTTAGTATGATTTCAGGTTTTTCAACAGCTCGTATTCCAAAAAATACCAAACCTTGGCTACCTGATAAGTCAGAAGAATGTCAACCGAACTGTTCACATCTTGTTCAATCGATTCAGGTACTTTACTGTTCTGTTCCTTTATTTTTTATTGTTATTTTTTAACATTACACACACTGCCAATTGCCTGTGTGTGTGTGTGTGTGTGTGTGTGTGTGTGTGTGTGTCTGTGTCTGTGTCTGTGTGTGTGTGTGTGTGTGTGTGTGTCCACGTACTCGGCCCATGAATCTCATTCTGATACCAGGGGTTACCATTCGTGTTCTTGAACGATTATTGCATTTTTGTGCTTATC
Organism: Trichomycterus rosablanca; assembly: GCF_030014385.1. NCBI lineage: Eukaryota > Metazoa > Chordata > Actinopteri > Siluriformes > Trichomycteridae > Trichomycterus > Trichomycterus rosablanca. The sequence goes on from NW_026947260.1 coordinate 202,065, forward strand.
ATATGTTTTGTTTTGTTTTTTTTGTGTGTGTGTTGTGTGTCATAGGTTCGTGGTCTCGTGGATGTGTGGGTCGTGTGCTGCCCACCTCGGCCACGGACGGATCTTCTGCTCCAAGTCTGACTCGGATCATGTCCTGCTGAAATAAATAAATAAAAGGTAGGCAAATAGTTAGACATACACATGGATTGATGGATGCTTTACTGATCCCCAAGGAAATAAAAGTCCCTGTGGTACAATACAACACACATCATTGACATTACAAACCAGCAAAAAGGACATGTTTGAGTTTCAACCAATGGGATTCCAAACATTTGCATACGGCCAATAGGAGAGCAGACATTTGCATACTGCTACCTCCAGCCAATAGGAGAGCAAAGATTAGCATACGTCTCATTTCAATGCCACTAATTTGAATGCCGCCTCTGGTTTTAACTCTTAACCTAACCCTAACCCTAACCCTAACCCTAACCCTAACCCTAACCCTAACCCTAACCCTAAAACATAATTTAAAATGGAAACCCCCAAAATCAATCGATATCCTATGTAATATTAATGAAATAAAAAAGGAATAAGGAAAAAAAGGTTATACCACAAGAGGGACACCTGAGGGCGCCACAGTCAACATGAAGTCCTCGAGGATGTTTGGGTATGGATATGGACGTTTTGTGTAATATTTTTTGCCACAAGCAAACCAAGAATACACACCGTAGAGAAGTTTAAAGAGCCAAGCGCGCTGAGAACACGACGGTAAACACTTTACAACATGTGTACATAACTAAACATATACTAACACCTAACTACCAGTTTATTAACAATGAATTAATACATCGACTGATAGTGAGTGCATCATGAATTATTGATGAATTAATGATATGTATACATTAACAAATTAATGAGTGACATATGAATAGACTAGGGTTAAATTGGGCCTATTCGGTGCGTACTCTCTCTTAAGCTGGGAAGCCTCGACTTCCCGGCTTGACGGAATCCTAAGGCACCGCTCATTTTTGATCCTCTGCTGCCATCTTTTGGAATAGTCATGCCACATCACTTAGTATGATTTCAGGTTTTTCAACAGCTCATATTCCAAAAAATACCAAACCTTGGCTACCTGATAAGTCAGAAGAATGTCAACCGAACTGTTCACATCTTGTTCAATCGATTCAGGTACTTTACTGTTCTGTTCCTTTATTTTTTATTGTTATTTTTTAACATTACACACACTGCCAATTGCCTGTGTGTGTGTGTGTGTGTGTGTGTGTCTGTGTCTGTGTCTGTGTGTGTGTGTGTGTGTGTGTGTGTCCACGTACTCGGCCCATGAATCTCATTCTGATACCAGGGGTTACCATTCGTGTTCTTGAACGATTATTGCATTTTTGTGCTTATCATATGTTTTGTTTTGTTTTTTTTGTGTGTGTGTTGTGTGTCATAGGTTCGTGGTCTCGTGGATGTGTGGGTCGTGTGCTGCCCACCTCGGCCACGGACGGATCTTCTGCTCCAAGTCTGACTCGGATCATGTCCTGCTGAAATAAATAAATAAAAGGTAGGCAAATAGTTAGACATACACATGGATTGATGGATGCTTTACTGATCCCCAAGGAAATAAAAGTCCCTGTGGTACAATACAACACACATCATTGACATTACAAACCAGCAAAAAGGACATGTTTGAGTTTCAACCAATGGGATTCCAAACATTTGCATACGGCCAATAGGAGAGCAGACATTTGCATACTGCTACCTCCAGCCAATAGGAGAGCAAAGATTAGCATACGTCTCATTTCAATGCCACTAATTTGAATGCCGCCTCTGGTTTTAACTCTTAACCTATGAGCAAAACCCTAACCACGCCCCCAATCCAAGGCCTAACCCCAAGCTAACCCCAGACTTACTGAAAGCTGGCACCTGCTGTTTAGGTTAGGAACTGCATCTAACCCCAAGCTAACCCCAGACTTACTGAAAGCTGGCACCTGCTGTTTAGGTTAGGAACTGCATCTAACCCCAAGCTAACCCCAGACTTACTGAAAGCTGGCACCTGCTGTTTAGGTTAGGAACTGCATCTAACCCCAAGCTAACCCCAGACTTACTGAAAGCTGGCACCTGCTGTTTAGGTTAGGAACTGCATCTAACCCCAAGCTAACCCCAGACTTACTGAAAGCTGGCACCTGCTGTTTAGGTTAGGAACTGCATCTAACCCCACATGAAATTAAGAAACCCAAATGAAAGGGCACATTTTCTGCATAATTGCACAGCTTGTAACCCTTGTAACCAATCATGGCTACATCTCTGTAGCAAGCTTTAGGAGCTGAGAAATCGATCCAAGTTTGAATTAGGGCCTGTTTATGTAGCTGCAGACAGTTCTCTTGTCCTTTATGTTCCACGTTTCCTTAATCTTAACCATCACCTAATCCCTAATTACTCTAACCCCAACCTCAATAAACCTAATCTTAACCATCACCTAATCCCTAATTACTCTAACCCCAACCTCAATAAACCTAATCTTAACCATAACCTCATTCCTAATTATTCCAACCCCAACCTCAATAAGCCTAATCTTAACCATAACCTAATCCCTAATTACTCTAACCCCAACCTCAATAAACCTAATCTTAACCATCACCTAATCCCTAATTACTCTAACCCCAACCTCAATAAACCTAATCTTAACCATCACCTAATCCCTAATTACTCTAACCCCAACCTCAATAAACCTAATCTTAACCATAACCTCATTCCTAATTATTCCAACCCCAACCTCAATAAGCCTAATCTTAACCATAACCTAATCCCTAATTACTCTAACCCCAACCTCAATAGACTCATCTCAACGATGACCTTACCCCAATTATTTACCATAACCCAACCCCTAATTACTCTAACCCTAAGCTTAATAAACCTAATTTCAACCCAATTCCCAATTATTCCAACCCCAACCACAATAAACTCCATTTCAACCATAACCCAACTCCCAATTATTCTAACCCTAATCCTAATAAACCTTCCAACTAGAACCTAACCTTCATTTACACTGTCCCCAATCACAATAAATGAAATTTCAATTATAGTTCAGTCCATAATTATATCAACTCTAACCTTAATAAACCTAATTACAACTTCAACCCAATTTCCAAGTACTTTAAATTCAATACACTGAAGCTCTACTACAACCTAATCTTTGATCATCCTAGCCCTGACCCCAAATAAACTGAATTTTAACCGCAATCTAATCACCCATCATCCTAACCCCAATTTAGATTAAAACTAGACTGACTACAACCCACCCTACCTACAATTAATTCAACTTCGACCTCAATAGATATATTTCTAACCCTGACCTACCTTAACCACCTTGACCATAAATTATACAATATAATTGATTGACCTAAAACATAATTTAAAATGGAAACCCCCAAAATAAATCGATATCCTATGTAATATTAATGAAATAAAAAAGGAATAAGGAAAAAAAGGTTATACCACAAGAGGGACACCTGAGGGCGCCACAGTCAACATGAAGTCCTCGAGGATGTTTGGGTATGGATATGGACGTTTGTGTAATATTTTTTGCCACAAGCAAACCAAGAATACACACCGTAGAGAAGTTTAAAGAGCCAAGCGCGCTGAGAACACGACGGTAAACACTTTACAACATGTGTACATAACTAAACATATACTAACACCTAACTACCAGTTTATTAACAATGAATTAATACATCGACTGATAGTGAGTGCATCATGAATTATTGATGAATTAATGATATGTATACATTAACAAATTAATGAGTGACATATGAATAGACTAGGGTTAAATTGGGCCTATTCGGTGCGTACTCTCTCTTAAGCTGGGAAGCCTCGACTTCCCGGCTTGACGGAATCCTAAGGCACCGCTCATTTTTGATCCTCTGCTGCCATCTTTTGGAATAGTCATGCCACATCACTTAGTATGATTTCAGGTTTTTCAACAGCTCGTATTCCAAAAAATACCAAACCTTGGCTACCTGATAAGTCAGAAGAATGTCAACCGAACTGTTCACATCTTGTTCAATCGATTCAGGTACTTTACTGTTCTGTTCCTTTATTTTTTATTGTTATTTTTTAACATTACACACACTGCCAATTGCCTGTGTGTGTGTGTGTGTGTGTGTGTGTGTGTGTGTGTGTGTGTCTGTGTCTGTGTCTGTGTGTGTGTGTGTGTGTGTGTGTGTCCACGTACTCGGCCCATGAATCTCATTCTGATACCAGGGGTTACCATTCGTGTTCTTGAACGATTATTGCATTTTTGTGCTTATCATATGTTTTGTTTTGTTTTTTTTGTGTGTGTGTTGTGTGTCATAGGTTCGTGGTCTCGTGGATGTGTGGGTCGTGTGCTGCCCACCTCGGCCACGGACGGATCTTCTGCTCCAAGTCTGACTCGGATCATGTCCTGCTGAAATAAATAAATAAAAGGTAGGCAAATAGTTAGACATACACATGGATTGATGGATGCTTTACTGATCCCCAAGGAAATAAAAATCCCTGTGGTACAATACAACACACATCATTGACATTACAAACCAGCAAAAAGGACATGTTTGAGTTTCAACCAATGGGATTCCAAACATTTGCATACGGCCAATAGGAGAGCAGACATTTGCATACTGCTACCTCCAGCCAATAGGAGAGCAAAGATTAGCATACGTCTCATTTCAATGCCACTAATTTGAATGCCGCCTCTGGTTTTAACTCTAACCCTAACCCTAACCCTAACCCTAACCCTAACCCTAACCCTAACCCTAACCCTAGCTGCAGACAGTTCTCTTGTCCTTTATGTTCCACGTTTCCTTAATCTTAACCATCACCTAATCCCTAATTACTCTAACCCCAACCTCAATAAACCTAATCTTAACCATCACCTAATCCCTAATTACTCTAACCCCAACCTCAATAAACCTAATCTTAACCATAACCTCATTCCTAATTATTCCAACCCCAACCTCAATAAGCCTAATCTTAACCATAACCTAATCCCTAATTACTCTAACCCCAACCTCAATAAACCTAATCTTAACCATCACCTAATCCCTAATTACTCTAACCCCAACCTCAATAAACCTAATCTTAACCATCACCTAATCCCTAATTACTCTAACCCCAACCTCAATAAACCTAATCTTAACCATAACCTCATTCCTAATTATTCCAACCCCAACCTCAATAAGCCTAATCTTAACCATAACCTAATCCCTAATTACTCTAACCCCAACCTCAATAGACTCATCTCAACGATGACCTTACCCCAATTATTTACCATAACCCAACCCCTAATTACTCTAACCCTAAGCTTAATAAACCTAATTTCAACCCAATTCCCAATTATTCCAACCCCAACCACAATAAACTCCATTTCAACCATAACCCAACTCCCAATTATTCTAACCCTAATCCTAATAAACCTTCCAACTAGAACCTAACCTTCATTTACACTGTCCCCAATCACAATAAATGAAATTTCAATTATAGTTCAGTCCATAATTATATCAACTCTAACCTTAATAAACCTAATTACAACTTCAACCCAATTTCCAAGTACTTTAAATTCAATACACTGAAGCTCTACTACAACCTAATCTTTGATCATCCTAGCCCTGACCCCAAATAAACTGAATTTTAACCGCAATCTAATCACCCATCATCCTAACCCCAATTTAGATTAAAACTAGACTGACTACAACCCACCCTACCTACAATTAATTCAACTTCGACCTCAATAGATATATTTCTAACCCTGACCTACCTTAACCACCTTGACCATAAATTATACAATATAATTGATTGACCTAAAACATAATTTAAAATGGAAACCCCCAAAATCAATCGATATCCTATGTAATATTAATGAAATAAAAAAGGAATAAGGAAAAAAAGGTTATACCACAAGAGGGACACCTGAGGGCGCCACAGTCAACATGAAGTCCTCGAGGATGTTTGGGTATGGATATGGACGTTTGTGTAATATTTTTTGCCACAAGCAAACCAAGAATACACACCGTAGAGAAGTTTAAAGAGCCAAGCGCGCTGAGAACACGACGGTAAACACTTTACAACATGTGTACATAACTAAACATATACTAACACCTAACTACCAGTTTATTAACAATGAATTAATACATCGACTGATAGTGAGTGCATCATGAATTATTGATGAATTAATGATATGTATACATTAACAAATTAATGAGTGACATATGAATAGACTAGGGTTAAATTGGGCCTATTCGGTGCGTACTCTCTCTTAAGCTGGGAAGCCTCGACTTCCCGGCTTGACGGAATCCTAAGGCACCGCTCATTTTTGATCCTCTGCTGCCATCTTTTGGAATAGTCATGCCACATCACTTAGTATGATTTCAGGTTTTTCAACAGCTCGTATTCCAAAAAATACCAAACCTTGGCTACCTGATAAGTCAGAAGAATGTCAACCGAACTGTTCACATCTTGTTCAATCGATTCAGGTACTTTACTGTTCTGTTCCTTTATTTTTTATTGTTATTTTTTAACATTACACACACTGCCAATTGCCTGTGTGTGTGTGTGTGTGTGTGTGTGTGTGTGTGTGTGTCTGTGTCTGTGTCTGTGTGTGTGTGTGTGTGTGTGTGTGTCCACGTACTCGGCCCATGAATCTCATTCTGATACCAGGGGTTACCATTCGTGTTCTTGAACGATTATTGCATTTTTGTGCTTATCATATGTTTTGTTTTGTTTTTTTTGTGTGTGTGTTGTGTGTCATAGGTTCGTGGTCTCGTGGATGTGTGGGTCGTGTGCTGCCCACCTCGGCCACGGACGGATCTTCTGCTCCAAGTCTGACTCGGATCATGTCCTGCTGAAATAAATAAATAAAAGGTAGGCAAATAGTTAGACATACACATGGATTGATGGATGCTTTACTGATCCCCAAGGAAATAAAAGTCCCTGTGGTACAATACAACACACATCATTGACATTACAAACCAGCAAAAAGGACATGTTTGAGTTTCAACCAATGGGATTCCAAACATTTGCATACGGCCAATAGGAGAGCAGACATTTGCATACTGCTACCTCCAGCCAATAGGAGAGCAAAGATTAGCATACGTCTCATTTCAATGCCACTAATTTGAATGCCGCCTCTGGTTTTAACTCTTAACCTATGAGCAAAACCCTAACCACGCCCCCAATCCAAGGCCTAACCCCAAGCTAACCCCAGACTTACTGCAAGGTGGCACCTGCTGTTTAGGTTAGGAACTGCATCTAACCCCAAGCTAACCCCAGACTTACTGAAAGCTGGCACCTGCTGTTTAGGTTAGGAACTGCATCTAACCCCAAGCTAACCCCAGACTTACTGAAAGCTGGCACCTGCTGTTTAGGTTAGGAACTGCATCTAACCCCAAGCTAACCCCAGACTTACTCCAAAAACTGGCACCTGCTGTTTAGGTTAGGAACTGCATCTAACCCCAAGCTAACCCCAGACTTACTGCAAGCTGGCACCTGCTGTTTAGGTTAGGAACTGCATCTAACCCCACATGAAATTAAGAAACCCAAATGAAAGGGCACATTTTCTGCATAATTGCACAGCTTGTAACCCTTGTAACCAATCATGGCTACATCTCTGTAGCAAGCTTTAGGAGCTGAGAAATCGATCCAAGTTTGAATTAGGGCCTGTTTATGTAGCTGCAGACAGTTCTCTTGTCCTTTATGTTCCACGTTTCCTTAATTTTAACCATAACCTAATCCCTAATTATTCTAACCCCAACCTCAATAAACCTAATCTTAACCATTACCTAATCCCTAATTACTCTAACCCCAACCTCAATAAACCTAATCTTAACCATTACCTAATCCCTAATTATTCTAACCCCAACCTCAATAAACCTAATCTTAACCATTACCTAATCCCTAATTACTCTAACCCCAACCTCAATAAACCTAATCTTAACCATTACCTAATCCCTAATTACTCTAACCCCAACCTCAATAAACCTAATCTTAACCATAACCTCATTCCTAATTATTCCAACCCCAACCTCAATAAGCCTAATCTTAACCATAACCTAATCCCTAATTACTCTAACCCCAACCTCAATAAACCTAATCTTAACCATTACCTAATCCCTAATTACTCTAACCCCAACCTCAATAAACCTAATCTTAACCATAACCTAATCTTAACCATCACCTAATCCCTAATTACTCTAACCCCAACCTCAATAAACCTAATCTTAACCATAACCTAATCCCTAATTATTCTAACCCCAACCTCAATAGACTCATCTCAACGATGACCTTACCCCAATTATTTACCATAACCCAACCCCTAATTACTCTAACCCTAAGCTTAATAAACCTAATTTCAACCCAATTCCCAATTATTCCCGTATCTCGGACGCCTTTAGGACCAGGGTCACGGGGCTCCGATATGTCGCTCGTGCCTACGCGCGGTCCGTCGTACTCTGGTCCGGTGGGCCTACGACATCCGGTTCCCTCGCGGGACCTCCGCACGTCGTCTGGGGCCTGACGACTACTCGCGTACGCGTCGGGGCCCGTGTCTCGGCCGCCTTTCGGACCACGGTGACGGGGCTCCGATATGTCGCTCGTGGCCGGGCCCCCTCCGACGTGCTCGGTTTCGGTGCGCCTACGTCCTACGGTTCCGCCGCGGGACCCCGAAACGTGGTTTTTTGGGCCTACTCGCGTACGCGTCGGGGGCCCGTATCTCGGCCGTCTTTCCACGCGGGACCGCGGGGCTCCGATATGTCGCTGGTAGGTTGGACCTGCACGCCCTGTGCGATTTTGGAGGTCCTACGACGTTTCTTCGAATTTTCCCGATTATTTGACTGAGTGTAGACTAGGGTCAGATCGGCCGCATTCTCTTAATCCGGGAACCTTGCACCATATGGTCGCTGCTTCCCGGCTTAAGGATCTGACCTCTGCAGGGCATGTTCGGAACTGCATCGACATTAAGAAAAGGAAATAAGAAACCCGATGAAACGGCACATTTTCCAGTGTTAGTGCACAGCTTGAAGTTTGTTCTTCTGACCAATCGTTGCTACATCTATGCTGTAGCAGCCTCAAGAGCTGAGAAATCCCATTTTGAATGAATTAAAAGTCAATCGGCGTCTATCCCAGTGGGTTCGGACACCAGCTCTGAATATCCTTCATGAACATAATATCATTGTATGTTGTGTTTGTCTGGATTGAGCTTTTTACATGAAATTATTTACACACTTTATGAACAGATTTTGGAAAGCTCTTTCACTTTGCATTGGAAACACTACATTTCAAGCCGACCACTTCTCCCTGCTCACAGCTGGAAACGCACCGCTCGTTTTTAACCCTCTGCTGCCATCTACTGATCATTAAGATCAGTAGATGGCACTTCTCTAAGATCATTAACAGGAACATCAACAACACCCGCACTCTATTCAACGTGGTCGACAAGCTTGCAAATCCTCCAAAACAGATCACGCCAGAACTTCTGTCCACAGAGAAATGTAATGAGTTTGCTCATTTCTTCTGTGAAAAAATCAAAACTATTAGACTGACCATTAACTCCACTCAGTCAAACAATAAAACCATGCTGCCCCTACAGACACCTAAAAATAACATGACTATTATGTCACAATTTAATACAATAGACCAAAAAACTCTGGAGAAAACAGTTCAGCATCTTAAATCATCGACATGTTGTCTCGACATGCTGCCATCTGAATTTTTTAAAACTATTTTTAACTCTGTAAAAACTGATTTGCAACAAATAGTTAATGGCTCACTATCATCAGGCGTTTTCCCAAAGTCACTGAAAACAGCTGCCATTAAACCACTCCTAAAAAAGAGAACTCTGGATGCGTCTGTGTTAAACAACTACAGGCCGATCTCAAATCTTCCTTTCACAGCTAAGATCATTGAGAAAGTTGTCTACAATCAAGTCAGCAGTTTTTTGAATTCCAGTGGTTCTTTTGACAAATTTCAGTCAGGCTTTCGAGCTCACTACAGCACTGAAACGGCTCTCATAAAAGTGGTAAATGATCTACGGCTGAATAGTGACTCAGGTAAAATATCAGTTCTGGTTTTACTGGATCTTAGTGCAGCCTTCGACACTGTAGATCACAGAATACTGCTGGACAGGTTGGAAAACTGGGTTGGACTTTCCGGAACAGTCCTTAATTGGTTCAGGTCTTACTTAAAAGACTGCAGTTACTTTGTCACTATTGGCAGCTATGAATCTGACAGAGTGGCTATGACATGTGGAATCCCCCAGGGATCAGTTCTCGGACCTCTCCTGTTCAATCTTTATATGCTGCCATTAGGCCAAATGCTACAGGCTAACAACATTGATTACCATAGTTATGCAGATGACACACAGATATATCTGGCTCTCTCACCAGATGATTACAGCCCAATAGATTCACTGTGTCAGTGTTTAGAGGACATCAATAAATGGATGAGCCAGAATTTTTTACAGTTAAATAAGGACAAAACAGAGATTGTCGTGTTTGGCAACAAAGAAAAGAGGTCTAGTGTCATTGAACACCTCAGTTCCCGGGCTCTAAAAACCAAAGACCAAGTCCGAAATCTTGGCGTTCTAATAGACTCAGATCTTACATTCACCAGCCATATTAAAACCATCACCAAAACAGCCTTCTACCATCTTAGAAATATAGCCAAAATCAAGGGTCTAGTGTGCCAACAAGACCTAGAGAAGCTGATCCATGCTTTTATCTCCAGTAGGGTGGACTATTGTAATGGTCTCTTAACTGGACTTCCCAAAAAGACCATTAAACAGTTACAGCTCATTCAGAACGCTGCTGCAAGAGTTTTAACCAAGACAAAGAGAACTGAGCACATCACTCCAGTTCTAAAATCTCTACACTGGCTTCCGGTTAGTTACAGAATAGAATTTAAAGTGCTGCTACTGGTCTATAAATCACTGAATGGGTTCGGCCCAGAATACATCTCAGAAATGTTTAGAGAATATAAACCCAGTAGATCTCTTAGATCCATGGACTCAGGTCAGCTAGTAGAGCCCAGAGTCCAAACTAAACATGGTGAAGCAGCATTTAGTTGTTGGGCTGCATATAACTGGAACAGACTGCCAGGAGATATTAGATGTTCCTCAAACATAGAAATCTTTAAATCCAGGTTAAAAACTTTTATTTTTTCTTGTGCCTATGATTGAGCTCGATATTTTTACTATTACCCTCATTTTACCATATTTCTTTTAGTCTTGTTTTAATTCCATATTCTCTAAACTGTAAGGTATATTTTACTATATTTTCTTTTAGTTTTTATGTTTTATTTGCTTATTTCTCTTGTTTTAATTTCGTATTTACCAAATTGTAGGGTATATTTTACAATATTTTCTTTTAATTTTTCAAGTTCTTAATTTTTATCTCTCTTGTTTGAATTTCATGTTTTTAATTGTAACTAAATGTTTGCAAGAAGTCTTTCTGAGGTTCTAGATCTCAGGAATGTTTTAATGCTTTTAATTTTTAATTTTTCCTTATGTAAAGCACTTTGAATTGCCACTGTGTATGAAAGGTGCTATACAAATAAACTTGCCTTGCCTTGCCTTGCCTTACTGGACGTTTTCGGTTACAACGTCCTCATGTACTTTTAGAACAGTCCTACTTTGCACCAGTTTGTAGGACTTTCAAGGTAGAATGAACCACCTCGTACCCCCCCAACGACACCAGCTATCTTTTTTTGTACCCCCACTGCCTAATTACTTTTACTGGGCTCCAATCTTTAAGTCAGAAGAATGTCAACCGATTTTTGTACCTCATTACAAAACAAACCCCAAGCTAACCCCAGACTTACTCCAAAAACTGGCACCTGCTGTTTAGGTTAGGAACTGCATCTAACCCCAAGCTAACCCCAGACTTACTGAAAGCTGGCACCTGCTGTTTAGGTTAGGAACTGCATCTAACCCCAAGCTAACCCCAGACTTACTCCAAAAACTGGCACCTGCTGTTTAGGTTAGGAACTGCATCTAACCCCAAGCTAACCCCAGACTTACTGAAAGCTGGCACCTGCTGTTTAGGTTAGGAACTGCATCTAACCCCAAGCTAACCCCAGACTTACTGAAAGCTGGCACCTGCTGTTTAGGTTAGGAACTGCATCTAACCCCAAGCTAACCCCAGACTTACTGAAAGCTGGCACCTGCTGTTTAGGTTAGGAACTGCATCTAACCCCACATGAAATTAAGAAACCCAAATGAAAGGGCACATTTTCTGCATAATTGCACAGCTTGTAACCCTTGTAACCAATCATGGCTACATCTCTGTAGCAAGCTTTAGGAGCTGAGAAATCGATCCAAGTTTGAATTAGGGCCTGTTTATGTAGCTGCAGACAGTTCTCTTGTCCTTTATGTTCCACGTTTCCTTAATCTTAACCATCACCTAATCCCTAATTACTCTAACCCCAACCTCAATAAACCTAATCTTAACCATCACCTAATCCCTAATTACTCTAACCCCAACCTCAATAAACCTAATCTTAACCATAACCTCATTCCTAATTATTCCAACCCCAACCTCAATAAGCCTAATCTTAACCATAACCTAATCCCTAATTACTCTAACCCCAACCTCAATAAACCTAATCTTAACCATCACCTAATCCCTAATTACTCTAACCCCAACCTCAATAAACCTAATCTTAACCATCACCTAATCCCTAATTACTCTAACCCCAACCTCAATAAACCTAATCTTAACCATAACCTCATTCCTAATTATTCCAACCCCAACCTCAATAAGCCTAATCTTAACCATAACCTAATCCCTAATTACTCTAACCCCAACCTCAATAGACTCATCTCAACGATGACCTTACCCCAATTATTTACCATAACCCAACCCCTAATTACTCTAACCCTAAGCTTAATAAACCTAATTTCAACCCAATTCCCAATTATTCCAACCCCAACCACAATAAACTCCATTTCAACCATAACCCAACTCCCAATTATTCTAACCCTAATCCTAATAAACCTTCCAACTAGAACCTAACCTTCATTTACACTGTCCCCAATCACAATAAATGAAATTTCAATTATAGTTCAGTCCATAATTATATCAACTCTAACCTTAATAAACCTAATTACAACTTCAACCCAATTTCCAAGTACTTTAAATTCAATACACTGAAGCTCTACTACAACCTAATCTTTGATCATCCTAGCCCTGACCCCAAATAAACTGAATTTTAACCGCAATCTAATCACCCATCATCCTAACCCCAATTTAGATTAAAACTAGACTGACTACAACCCACCCTACCTACAATTAATTCAACTTCGACCTCAATAGATATATTTCTAACCCTGACCTACCTTAACCACCTTGACCATAAATTATACAATATAATTGATTGACCTAAAACATAATTTAAAATGGAAACCCCCAAAATAAATCGATATCCTATGTAATATTAATGAAATAAAAAAGGAATAAGGAAAAAAAGGTTATACCACAAGAGGGACACCTGAGGGCGCCACAGTCAACATGAAGTCCTCGAGGATGTTTGGGTATGGATATGGACGTTTGTGTAATATTTTTTGCCACAAGCAAACCAAGAATACACACCGTAGAGAAGTTTAAAGAGCCAAGCGCGCTGAGAACACGACGGTAAACACTTTACAACATGTGTACATAACTAAACATATACTAACACCTAACTACCAGTTTATTAACAATGAATTAATACATCGACTGATAGTGAGTGCATCATGAATTATTGATGAATTAATGATATGTATACATTAACAAATTAATGAGTGACATATGAATAGACTAGGGTTAAATTGGGCCTATTCGGTGCGTACTCTCTCTTAAGCTGGGAAGCCTCGACTTCCCGGCTTGACGGAATCCTAAGGCACCGCTCATTTTTGATCCTCTGCTGCCATCTTTTGGAATAGTCATGCCACATCACTTAGTATGATTTCAGGTTTTTCAACAGCTCGTATTCCAAAAAATACCAAACCTTGGCTACCTGATAAGTCAGAAGAATGTCAACCGAACTGTTCACATCTTGTTCAATCGATTCAGGTACTTTACTGTTCTGTTCCTTTATTTTTTATTGTTATTTTTTAACATTACACACACTGCCAATTGCCTGTGTGTGTGTGTGTGTGTGTGTGTGTGTGTGTGTCTGTGTCTGTGTCTGTGTGTGTGTGTGTGTGTGTGTGTGTCCACGTACTCGGCCCATGAATCTCATTCTGATACCAGGGGTTACCATTCGTGTTCTTGAACGATTATTGCATTTTTGTGCTTATCATATGTTTTGTTTTGTTTTTTTTGTGTGTGTGTTGTGTGTCATAGGTTCGTGGTCTCGTGGATGTGTGGGTCGTGTGCTGCCCACCTCGGCCACGGACGGATCTTCTGCTCCAAGTCTGACTCGGATCATGTCCTGCTGAAATAAATAAATAAAAGGTAGGCAAATAGTTAGACATACACATGGATTGATGGATGCTTTACTGATCCCCAAGGAAATAAAAGTCCCTGTGGTACAATACAACACACATCATTGACATTACAAACCAGCAAAAAGGACATGTTTGAGTTTCAACCAATGGGATTCCAAACATTTGCATACGGCCAATAGGAGAGCAGACATTTGCATACTGCTACCTCCAGCCAATAGGAGAGCAAAGATTAGCATACGTCTCATTTCAATGCCACTAATTTGAATGCCGCCTCTGGTTTTAACTCTTAACCTATGAGCAAAACCCTAACCACGCCCCCAATCCAAGGCCTAACCCCAAGCTAACCCCAGACTTACTGAAAGCTGGCACCTGCTGTTTAGGTTAGGAACTGCATCTAACCCCAAGCTAACCCCAGACTTACTGAAAGCTGGCACCTGCTGTTTAGGTTAGGAACTGCATCTAACCCCAAGCTAACCCCAGACTTACTGAAAGCTGGCACCTGCTGTTTAGGTTAGGAACTGCATCTAACCCCAAGCTAACCCCAGACTTACTGAAAGCTGGCACCTGCTGTTTAGGTTAGGAACTGCATCTAACCCCAAGCTAACCCCAGACTTACTGAAAGCTGGCACCTGCTGTTTAGGTTAGGAACTGCATCTAACCCCACATGAAATTAAGAAACCCAAATGAAAGGGCACATTTTCTGCATAATTGCACAGCTTGTAACCCTTGTAACCAATCATGGCTACATCTCTGTAGCAAGCTTTAGGAGCTGAGAAATCGATCCAAGTTTGAATTAGGGCCTGTTTATGTAGCTGCAGACAGTTCTCTTGTCCTTTATGTTCCACGTTTCCTTAATCTTAACCATCACCTAATCCCTAATTACTCTAACCCCAACCTCAATAAACCTAATCTTAACCATCACCTAATCCCTAATTACTCTAACCCCAACCTCAATAAACCTAATCTTAACCATAACCTCATTCCTAATTATTCCAACCCCAACCTCAATAAGCCTAATCTTAACCATAACCTAATCCCTAATTACTCTAACCCCAACCTCAATAAACCTAATCTTAACCATCACCTAATCCCTAATTACTCTAACCCCAACCTCAATAAACCTAATCTTAACCATCACCTAATCCCTAATTACTCTAACCCCAACCTCAATAAACCTAATCTTAACCATAACCTCATTCCTAATTATTCCAACCCCAACCTCAATAAGCCTAATCTTAACCATAACCTAATCCCTAATTACTCTAACCCCAACCTCAATAGACTCATCTCAACGATGACCTTACCCCAATTATTTACCATAACCCAACCCCTAATTACTCTAACCCTAAGCTTAATAAACCTAATTTCAACCCAATTCCCAATTATTCCAACCCCAACCACAATAAACTCCATTTCAACCATAACCCAACTCCCAATTATTCTAACCCTAATCCTAATAAACCTTCCAACTAGAACCTAACCTTCATTTACACTGTCCCCAATCACAATAAATGAAATTTCAATTATAGTTCAGTCCATAATTATATCAACTCTAACCTTAATAAACCTAATTACAACTTCAACCCAATTTCCAAGTACTTTAAATTCAATACACTGAAGCTCTACTACAACCTAATCTTTGATCATCCTAGCCCTGACCCCAAATAAACTGAATTTTAACCGCAATCTAATCACCCATCATCCTAACCCCAATTTAGATTAAAACTAGACTGACTACAACCCACCCTACCTACAATTAATTCAACTTCGACCTCAATAGATATATTTCTAACCCTGACCTACCTTAACCACCTTGACCATAAATTATACAATATAATTGATTGACCTAAAACATAATTTAAAATGGAAACCCCCAAAATAAATCGATATCCTATGTAATATTAATGAAATAAAAAAGGAATAAGGAAAAAAAGGTTATACCACAAGAGGGACACCTGAGGGCGCCACAGTCAACATGAAGTCCTCGAGGATGTTTGGGTATGGATATGGACGTTTGTGTAATATTTTTTGCCACAAGCAAACCAAGAATACACACCGTAGAGAAGTTTAAAGAGCCAAGCGCGCTGAGAACACGACGGTAAACACTTTACAACATGTGTACATAACTAAACATATACTAACACCTAACTACCAGTTTATTAACAATGAATTAATACATCGACTGATAGTGAGTGCATCATGAATTATTGATGAATTAATGATATGTATACATTAACAAATTAATGAGTGACATATGAATAGACTAGGGTTAAATTGGGCCTATTCGGTGCGTACTCTCTCTTAAGCTGGGAAGCCTCGACTTCCCGGCTTGACGGAATGCTAAGGCACCGCTCATTTTTGATCCTCTGCTGCCATCTTTTGGAATAGTCATGCCACATCACTTAGTATGATTTCAGGTTTTTCAACAGCTCGTATTCCAAAAAATACCAAACCTTGGCTACCTGATAAGTCAGAAGAATGTCAACCGAACTGTTCACATCTTGTTCAATCGATTCAGGTACTTTACTGTTCTGTTCCTTTATTTTTTATTGTTATTTTTTAACATTACACACACTGCCAATTGCCTGTGTGTGTGTGTGTGTGTGTGTGTGTGTGTGTGTGTCTGTGTCTGTGTCTGTGTGTGTGTGTGTGTGTGTGTGTGTCCACGTACTCGGCCCATGAATCTCATTCTGATACCAGGGGTTACCATTCGTGTTCTTGAACGATTATTGCATTTTTGTGCTTATCATATGTTTTGTTTTGTTTTTTTTGTGTGTGTGTTGTGTGTCATAGGTTCGTGGTCTCGTGGATGTGTGGGTCGTGTGCTGCCCACCTCGGCCACGGACGGATCTTCTGCTCCAAGTCTGACTCGGATCATGTCCTGCTGAAATAAATAAATAAAAGGTAGGCAAATAGTTAGACATACACATGGATTGATGGATGCTTTACTGATCCCCAAGGAAATAAAAGTCCCTGTGGTACAATACAACACACATCATTGACATTACAAACCAGCAAAAAGGACATGTTTGAGTTTCAACCAATGGGATTCCAAACATTTGCATACGGCCAATAGGAGAGCAGACATTTGCATACTGCTACCTCCAGCCAATAGGAGAGCAAAGATTAGCATACGTCTCATTTCAATGCCACTAATTTGAATGCCGCCTCTGGTTTTAACTCTTAACCTAACCCTAACCCTAACCCTAACCCTAACCCTAACCCTAACCCTAACCCTAACCCTCAATAAACCTAATCTTAACCATAACCTCATTCCTAATTATTCCAACCCCAACCTCAATAAGCCTAATCTTAACCATAACCTAATCCCTAATTACTCTAACCCCAACCTCAATAAACCTAATCTTAACCATCACCTAATCCCTAATTACTCTAACCCCAACCTCAATAAACCTAATCTTAACCATCACCTAATCCCTAATTACTCTAACCCCAACCTCAATAAACCTAATCTTAACCATAACCTCATTCCTAATTATTCCAACCCCAACCTCAATAAGCCTAATCTTAACCATAACCTAATCCCTAATTACTCTAACCCCAACCTCAATAGACTCATCTCAACGATGACCTTACCCCAATTATTTACCATAACCCAACCCCTAATTACTCTAACCCTAAGCTTAATAAACCTAATTTCAACCCAATTCCCAATTATTCCAACCCCAACCACAATAAACTCCATTTCAACCATAACCCAACTCCCAATTATTCTAACCCTAATCCTAATAAACCTTCCAACTAGAACCTAACCTTCATTTACACTGTCCCCAATCACAATAAATGAAATTTCAATTATAGTTCAGTCCATAATTATATCAACTCTAACCTTAATAAACCTAATTACAACTTCAACCCAATTTCCAAGTACTTTAAATTCAATACACTGAAGCTCTACTACAACCTAATCTTTGATCATCCTAGCCCTGACCCCAAATAAACTGAATTTTAACCGCAATCTAATCACCCATCATCCTAACCCCAATTTAGATTAAAACTAGACTGACTACAACCCACCCTACCTACAATTAATTCAACTTCGACCTCAATAGATATATTTCTAACCCTGACCTACCTTAACCACCTTGACCATAAATTATACAATATAATTGATTGACCTAAAACATAATTTAAAATGGAAACCCCCAAAATAAATCGATATCCTATGTAATATTAATGAAATAAAAAAGGAATAAGGAAAAAAAGGTTATACCACAAGAGGGACACCTGAGGGCGCCACAGTCAACATGAAGTCCTCGAGGATGTTTGGGTATGGATATGGACGTTTGTGTAATATTTTTTGCCACAAGCAAACCAAGAATACACACCGTAGAGAAGTTTAAAGAGCCAAGCGCGCTGAGAACACGACGGTAAACACTTTACAACATGTGTACATAACTAAACATATACTAACACCTAACTACCAGTTTATTAACAATGAATTAATACATCGACTGATAGTGAGTGCATCATGAATTATTGATGAATTAATGATATGTATACATTAACAAATTAATGAGTGACATATGAATAGACTAGGGTTAAATTGGGCCTATTCGGTGCGTACTCTCTCTTAAGCTGGGAAGCCTCGACTTCCCGGCTTGACGGAATCCTAAGGCACCGCTCATTTTTGATCCTCTGCTGCCATCTTTTGGAATAGTCATGCCACATCACTTAGTATGATTTCAGGTTTTTCAACAGCTCGTATTCCAAAAAATACCAAACCTTGGCTACCTGATAAGTCAGAAGAATGTCAACCGAACTGTTCACATCTTGTTCAATCGATTCAGGTACTTTACTGTTCTGTTCCTTTATTTTTTATTGTTATTTTTTAACATTACACACACTGCCAATTGCCTGTGTGTGTGTGTGTGTGTGTGTGTGTGTGTGTGTGTGTGTGTCTGTGTCTGTGTCTGTGTGTGTGTGTGTGTGTGTGTGTGTCCACGTACTCGGCCCATGAATCTCATTCTGATACCAGGGGTTACCATTCGTGTTCTTGAACGATTATTGCATTTTTGTGCTTATCATATGTTTTGTTTTGTTTTTTTTGTGTGTGTGTTGTGTGTCATAGGTTCGTGGTCTCGTGGATGTGTGGGTCGTGTGCTGCCCACCTCGGCCACGGACGGATCTTCTGCTCCAAGTCTGACTCGGATCATGTCCTGCTGAAATAAATAAATAAAAGGTAGGCAAATAGTTAGACATACACATGGATTGATGGATGCTTTACTGATCCCCAAGGAAATAAAAGTCCCTGTGGTACAATACAACACACATCATTGACATTACAAACCAGCAAAAAGGACATGTTTGAGTTTCAACCAATGGGATTCCAAACATTTGCATACGGCCAATAGGAGAGCAGACATTTGCATACTGCTACCTCCAGCCAATAGGAGAGCAAAGATTAGCATACGTCTCATTTCAATGCCACTAATTTGAATGCCGCCTCTGGTTTTAACTCTTAACCTAACCCTAACCCTAACCCTAACCCTAACCCTAACCCTAACCCTAACCCTAACCCTAACCTCAATAAGCCTAATCTTAACCATAACCTAATCCCTAATTACTCTAACCCCAACCTCAATAGACTCATCTCAACGATGACCTTACCCCAATTATTTACCATAACCCAACCCCTAATTACTCTAACCCTAAGCTTAATAAACCTAATTTCAACCCAATTCCCAATTATTCCAACCCCAACCACAATAAACTCCATTTCAACCATAACCCAACTCCCAATTATTCTAACCCTAATCCTAATAAACCTTCCAACTAGAACCTAACCTTCATTTACACTGTCCCCAATCACAATAAATGAAATTTCAATTATAGTTCAGTCCATAATTATATCAACTCTAACCTTAATAAACCTAATTACAACTTCAACCCAATTTCCAAGTACTTTAAATTCAATACACTGAAGCTCTACTACAACCTAATCTTTGATCATCCTAGCCCTGACCCCAAATAAACTGAATTTTAACCGCAATCTAATCACCCATCATCCTAACCCCAATTTAGATTAAAACTAGACTGACTACAACCCACCCTACCTACAATTAATTCAACTTCGACCTCAATAGATATATTTCTAACCCTGACCTACCTTAACCACCTTGACCATAAATTATACAATATAATTGATTGACCTAAAACATAATTTAAAATGGAAACCCCCAAAATCAATCGATATCCTATGTAATATTAATGAAATAAAAAAGGAATAAGGAAAAAAAGGTTATACCACAAGAGGGACACCTGAGGGCGCCACAGTCAACATGAAGTCCTCGAGGATGTTTGGGTATGGATATGGACGTTTTGTGTAATATTTTTTGCCACAAGCAAACCAAGAATACACACCGTAGAGAAGTTTAAAGAGCCAAGCGCGCTGAGAACACGACGGTAAACACTTTACAACATGTGTACATAACTAAACATATACTAACACCTAACTACCAGTTTATTAACAATGAATTAATACATCGACTGATAGTGAGTGCATCATGAATTATTGATGAATTAATGATATGTATACATTAACAAATTAATGAGTGACATATGAATAGACTAGGGTTAAATTGGGCCTATTCGGTGCGTACTCTCTCTTAAGCTGGGAAGCCTCGACTTCCCGGCTTGACGGAATCCTAAGGCACCGCTCATTTTTGATCCTCTGCTGCCATCTTTTGGAATAGTCATGCCACATCACTTAGTATGATTTCAGGTTTTTCAACAGCTCATATTCCAAAAAATACCAAACCTTGGCTACCTGATAAGTCAGAAGAATGTCAACCGAACACACGCGAGACAGATCAATCGATTCAGGTACTTTACTGTTCTGTTCCTTTATTTTTTATTGTTATTTTTTAACATTACACACACTGCCAATTGCCTGTGTGTGTGTGTGTGTGTGTGTGTGTGTGTCTGTGTCTGTGTCTGTGTGTGTGTGTGTGTGTGTGTGTGTCCACGTACTCGGCCCATGAATCTCATTCTGATACCAGGGGTTACCATTCGTGTTCTTGAACGATTATTGCATTTTTGTGCTTATCATATGTTTTGTTTTGTTTTTTTTGTGTGTGTGTTGTGTGTCATAGGTTCGTGGTCTCGTGGATGTGTGGGTCGTGTGCTGCCCACCTCGGCCACGGACGGATCTTCTGCTCCAAGTCTGACTCGGATCATGTCCTGCTGAAATAAATAAATAAAAGGTAGGCAAATAGTTAGACATACACATGGATTGATGGATGCTTTACTGATCCCCAAGGAAATAAAAGTCCCTGTGGTACAATACAACACACATCATTGACATTACAAACCAGCAAAAAGGACATGTTTGAGTTTCAACCAATGGGATTCCAAACATTTGCATACGGCCAATAGGAGAGCAGACATTTGCATACTGCTACCTCCAGCCAATAGGAGAGCAAAGATTAGCATACGTCTCATTTCAATGCCACTAATTTGAATGCCGCCTCTGGTTTTAACTCTTAACCTATGAGCAAAACCCTAACCACGCCCCCAATCCAAGGCCTAACCCCAAGCTAACCCCAGACTTACTGAAAGCTGGCACCTGCTGTTTAGGTTAGGAACTGCATCTAACCCCAAGCTAACCCCAGACTTACTGAAAGCTGGCACCTGCTGTTTAGGTTAGGAACTGCATCTAACCCCAAGCTAACCCCAGACTTACTGAAAGCTGGCACCTGCTGTTTAGGTTAGGAACTGCATCTAACCCCAAGCTAACCCCAGACTTACTGAAAGCTGGCACCTGCTGTTTAGGTTAGGAACTGCATCTAACCCCAAGCTAACCCCAGACTTACTGAAAGCTGGCACCTGCTGTTTAGGTTAGGAACTGCATCTAACCCCACATGAAATTAAGAAACCCAAATGAAAGGGCACATTTTCTGCATAATTGCACAGCTTGTAACCCTTGTAACCAATCATGGCTACATCTCTGTAGCAAGCTTTAGGAGCTGAGAAATCGATCCAAGTTTGAATTAGGGCCTGTTTATGTAGCTGCAGACAGTTCTCTTGTCCTTTATGTTCCACGTTTCCTTAATCTTAACCATCACCTAATCCCTAATTACTCTAACCCCAACCTCAATAAACCTAATCTTAACCATCACCTAATCCCTAATTACTCTAACCCCAACCTCAATAAACCTAATCTTAACCATAACCTCATTCCTAATTATTCCAACCCCAACCTCAATAAGCCTAATCTTAACCATAACCTAATCCCTAATTACTCTAACCCCAACCTCAATAAACCTAATCTTAACCATCACCTAATCCCTAATTACTCTAACCCCAACCTCAATAAACCTAATCTTAACCATCACCTAATCCCTAATTACTCTAACCCCAACCTCAATAAACCTAATCTTAACCATAACCTCATTCCTAATTATTCCAACCCCAACCTCAATAAGCCTAATCTTAACCATAACCTAATCCCTAATTACTCTAACCCCAACCTCAATAGACTCATCTCAACGATGACCTTACCCCAATTATTTACCATAACCCAACCCCTAATTACTCTAACCCTAAGCTTAATAAACCTAATTTCAACCCAATTCCCAATTATTCCAACCCCAACCACAATAAACTCCATTTCAACCATAACCCAACTCCCAATTATTCTAACCCTAATCCTAATAAACCTTCCAACTAGAACCTAACCTTCATTTACACTGTCCCCAATCACAATAAATGAAATTTCAATTATAGTTCAGTCCATAATTATATCAACTCTAACCTTAATAAACCTAATTACAACTTCAACCCAATTTCCAAGTACTTTAAATTCAATACACTGAAGCTCTACTACAACCTAATCTTTGATCATCCTAGCCCTGACCCCAAATAAACTGAATTTTAACCGCAATCTAATCACCCATCATCCTAACCCCAATTTAGATTAAAACTAGACTGACTACAACCCACCCTACCTACAATTAATTCAACTTCGACCTCAATAGATATATTTCTAACCCTGACCTACCTTAACCACCTTGACCATAAATTATACAATATAATTGATTGACCTAAAACATAATTTAAAATGGAAACCCCCAAAATAAATCGATATCCTATGTAATATTAATGAAATAAAAAAGGAATAAGGAAAAAAAGGTTATACCACAAGAGGGACACCTGAGGGCGCCACAGTCAACATGAAGTCCTCGAGGATGTTTGGGTATGGATATGGACGTTTGTGTAATATTTTTTGCCACAAGCAAACCAAGAATACACACCGTAGAGAAGTTTAAAGAGCCAAGCGCGCTGAGAACACGACGGTAAACACTTTACAACATGTGTACATAACTAAACATATACTAACACCTAACTACCAGTTTATTAACAATGAATTAATACATCGACTGATAGTGAGTGCATCATGAATTATTGATGAATTAATGATATGTATACATTAACAAATTAATGAGTGACATATGAATAGACTAGGGTTAAATTGGGCCTATTCGGTGCGTACTCTCTCTTAAGCTGGGAAGCCTCGACTTCCCGGCTTGACGGAATCCTAAGGCACCGCTCATTTTTGATCCTCTGCTGCCATCTTTTGGAATAGTCATGCCACATCACTTAGTATGATTTCAGGTTTTTCAACAGCTCGTATTCCAAAAAATACCAAACCTTGGCTACCTGATAAGTCAGAAGAATGTCAACCGAACTGTTCACATCTTGTTCAATCGATTCAGGTACTTTACTGTTCTGTTCCTTTATTTTTTATTGTTATTTTTTAACATTACACACACTGCCAATTGCCTGTGTGTGTGTGTGTGTGTGTGTGTGTGTGTGTGTGTGTGTGTCTGTGTCTGTGTCTGTGTGTGTGTGTGTGTGTGTGTGTGTCCACGTACTCGGCCCATGAATCTCATTCTGATACCAGGGGTTACCATTCGTGTTCTTGAACGATTATTGCATTTTTGTGCTTATCATATGTTTTGTTTTGTTTTTTTTGTGTGTGTGTTGTGTGTCATAGGTTCGTGGTCTCGTGGATGTGTGGGTCGTGTGCTGCCCACCTCGGCCACGGACGGATCTTCTGCTCCAAGTCTGACTCGGATCATGTCCTGCTGAAATAAATAAATAAAAGGTAGGCAAATAGTTAGACATACACATGGATTGATGGATGCTTTACTGATCCCCAAGGAAATAAAAGTCCCTGTGGTACAATACAACACACATCATTGACATTACAAACCAGCAAAAAGGACATGTTTGAGTTTCAACCAATGGGATTCCAAACATTTGCATACGGCCAATAGGAGAGCAGACATTTGCATACTGCTACCTCCAGCCAATAGGAGAGCAAAGATTAGCATACGTCTCATTTCAATGCCACTAATTTGAATGCCGCCTCTGGTTTTAACTCTTAACCTAACCCTAACCCTAACCCTAACCCTAACCCTAACCCTAACCCTAACCCTAACCCTAACCCTAACCCTAACCCTATTCCAACCCCAACCTCAATAAGCCTAATCTTAACCATAACCTAATCCCTAATTACTCTAACCCCAACCTCAATAAACCTAATCTTAACCATTACCTAATCCCTAATTACTCTAACCCCAACCTCAATAAACCTAATCTTAACCATAACCTAATCTTAACCATCACCTAATCCCTAATTACTCTAACCCCAACCTCAATAAACCTAATCTTAACCATCACCTAATCCCTAATTACTCTAACCCCAACCTCAATAAACCTAATCTTAACCATAACCTCATTTCTAATTATTCCAACCCCAACCTCAATAAGCCTAATCTTAACCATAACCTAATCCCTAATTATTCTAACCCCAACCTCAATAGACTCATCTCAACGATGACCTTACCCCAATTATTTACCATAACCCAACCCCTAATTACTCTAACCCTAAGCTTAATAAACCTAATTTCAACCCAATTCCCAATTATTCCCGTATCTCGGACGCCTTTAGGACCAGGGTCACGGGGCTCCGATATGTCGCTCGTGCCTACGCGCGGTCCGTCGTACTCTGGTCCGGTGGGCCTACGACATCCGGTTCCCTCGCGGGACCTCCGCACGTCGTCTGGGGCCTGACGACTACTCGCGTACGCGTCGGGGCCCGTGTCTCGGCCGCCTTTCGGACCACGGTGACGGGGCTCCGATATGTCGCTCGTGGCCGGGCCCCCTCCGACGTGCTCGGTTTCGGTGCGCCTACGTCCTACGGTTCCGCCGCGGGACCCCGAAACGTGGTTTTTTGGGCCTACTCGCGTACGCGTCGGGGGCCCGTATCTCGGCCGTCTTTCCACGCGGGACCGCGGGGCTCCGATATGTCGCTGGTAGGTTGGACCTGCACGCCCTGTGCGATTTTGGAGGTCCTACGACGTTTCTTCGAATTTTCCCGATTATTTGACTGAGTGTAGACTAGGGTCAGATCGGCCGCATTCTCTTAATCCGGGAACCTTGCACCATATGGTCGCTGCTTCCCGGCTTAAGGATCTGACCTCTGCAGGGCATGTTCGGAACTGCATCGACATTAAGAAAAGGAAATAAGAAACCCGATGAAACGGCACATTTTCCAGTGTTAGTGCACAGCTTGAAGTTTGTTCTTCTGACCAATCGTTGCTACATCTATGCTGTAGCAGCCTCAAGAGCTGAGAAATCCCATTTTGAATGAATTAAAAGTCAATCGGCGTCTATCCCAGTGGGTTCGGACACCAGCTCTGAATATCCTTCATGAACATAATATCATTGTATGTTGTGTTTGTCTGGATTGAGCTTTTTACATGAAATTATTTACACACTTTATGAACAGATTTTGGAAAGCTCTTTCACTTTGCATTGGAAACACTACATTTCAAGCCGACCACTTCTCCCTGCTCACAGCTGGAAACGCACCGCTCGTTTTTAACCCTCTGCTGCCATCTACTGGACGTTTTCGGTTACAACGTCCTCATGTACTTTTAGAAGTCATACAGCACCAGTTTGTAGGACTTTCAAGGTAGAATGAACCACCTCGTACCCCCCCAACGACACCAGCTATCTTTTTTTGTACCCCCACTGCCTAATTACTTTTACTGGGCTCCAATCTTTAAGTCAGAAGAATGTCAACCGATTTTTGTACCTCATTACAAAACAAACCCCAAGCTAACCCCAGACTTACTGCAAGGTGGCACCTGCTGTTTAGGTTAGGAACTGCATCTAACCCCAAGCTAACCCCAGACTTACTGAAAGCTGGCACCTGCTGTTTAGGTTAGGAACTGCATCTAACCCCAAGCTAACCCCAGACTTACTGAAAGCTGGCACCTGCTGTTTAGGTTAGGAACTGCATCTAACCCCAAGCTAACCCCAGACTTACTGCAAGGTGGCACCTGCTGTTTAGGTTAGGAACTGCATCTAACCCCAAGCTAACCCCAGACTTACTGAAAGCTGGCACCTGCTGTTTAGGTTAGGAACTGCATCTAACCCCACATGAAATTAAGAAACCCAAATGAAAGGGCACATTTTCTGCATAATTGCACAGCTTGTAACCCTTGTAACCAATCATGGCTACATCTCTGTAGCAAGCTTTAGGAGCTGAGAAATCGATCCAAGTTTGAATTAGGGCCTGTTTATGTAGCTGCAGACAGTTCTCTTGTCCTTTATGTTCCACGTTTCCTTAATCTTAACCATCACCTAATCCCTAATTACTCTAACCCCAACCTCAATAAACCTAATCTTAACCATCACCTAATCCCTAATTACTCTAACCCCAACCTCAATAAACCTAATCTTAACCATAACCTCATTCCTAATTATTCCAACCCCAACCTCAATAAGCCTAATCTTAACCATAACCGAATCCCTAATTACTCTAACCCCAACCTCAATAGACTCATCTCAACGATGACCTTACCCCAATTATTTACCATGACCCAACCCCTAATTACTCTAACCCTAAGCTTAATAAACCTAATTTCAACCCAATTCCCAATTATTCCAACCCCAACCACAATAAACTCCATTTCAACCATAACCCAACTCCCAATTATTCTAACCCTAATCCTAATAAACCTTCCAACTAGAACCTAACCTTCATTTACACTGTCCCCAATCACAATAAATGAAATTTCAATTATAGTTCAGTCCATAATTATATCAACTCTAACCTTAATAAACCTAATTACAACTTCAACCCAATTTCCAAGTACTTTAAATTCAATACACTGAAGCTCTACTACAACCTAATCTTTGATCATCCTAGCCCTGACCCCAAATAAACTGAATTTTAACCGCAATCTAATCACCCATCATCCTAACCCCAATTTAGATTAAAACTAGACTGACTACAACCCACCCTACCTACAATTAATTCAACTTCGACCTCAATAGATATATTTCTAACCCTGACCTACCTTAACCACCTTGACCATAAATTATACAATATAATTGATTGACCTAAAACATAATTTAAAATGGAAACCCCCAAAATCAATCGATATCCTATGTAATATTAATGAAATAAAAAAGGAATAAGGAAAAAAAGGTTATACCACAAGAGGGACACCTGAGGGCGCCACAGTCAACATGAAGTCCTCGAGGATGTTTGGGTATGGATATGGACGTTTGTGTAATATTTTTTGCCACAAGCAAACCAAGAATACACACCGTAGAGAAGTTTAAAGAGCCAAGCGCGCTGAGAACACGACGGTAAACACTTTACAACATGTGTACATAACTAAACATATACTAACACCTAACTACCAGTTTATTAACAATGAATTAATACATCGACTGATAGTGAGTGCATCATGAATTATTGATGAATTAATGATATGTATACATTAACAAATTAATGAGTGACATATGAATAGACTAGGGTTAAATTGGGCCTATTCGGTGCGTACTCTCTCTTAAGCTGGGAAGCCTCGACTTCCCGGCTTGACGGAATCCTAAGGCACCGCTCATTTTTGATCCTCTGCTGCCATCTTTTGGAATAGTCATGCCACATCACTTAGTATGATTTCAGGTTTTTCAACAGCTCATATTCCAAAAAATACCAAACCTTGGCTACCTGATAAGTCAGAAGAATGTCAACCGAACTGTTCACATCTTGTTCAATCGATTCAGGTACTTTACTGTTCTGTTCCTTTATTTTTTATTGTTATTTTTTAACATTACACACACTGCCAATTGCCTGTGTGTGTGTGTGTGTGTGTGTGTGTGTGTGTGTCTGTGTCTGTGTCTGTGTGTGTGTGTGTGTGTGTGTGTGTCCACGTACTCGGCCCATGAATCTCATTCTGATACCAGGGGTTACCATTCGTGTTCTTGAACGATTATTGCATTTTTGTGCTTATCATATGTTTTGTTTTGTTTTTTTTGTGTGTGTGTTGTGTGTCATAGGTTCGTGGTCTCGTGGATGTGTGGGTCGTGTGCTGCCCACCTCGGCCACGGACGGATCTTCTGCTCCAAGTCTGACTCGGATCATGTCCTGCTGAAATAAATAAATAAAAGGTAGGCAAATAGTTAGACATACACATGGATTGATGGATGCTTTACTGATCCCCAAGGAAATAAAAGTCCCTGTGGTACAATACAACACACATCATTGACATTACAAACCAGCAAAAAGGACATGTTTGAGTTTCAACCAATGGGATTCCAAACATTTGCATACGGCCAATAGGAGAGCAGACATTTGCATACTGCTACCTCCAGCCAATAGGAGAGCAAAGATTAGCATACGTCTCATTTCAATGCCACTAATTTGAATGCCGCCTCTGGTTTTAACTCTTAACCTATGAGCAAAACCCTAACCACGCCCCCAATCCAAGGCCTAACCCCAAGCTAACCCCAGACTTACTGAAAGCTGGCACCTGCTGTTTAGGTTAGGAACTGCATCTAACCCCAAGCTAACCCCAGACTTACTGAAAGCTGGCACCTGCTGTTTAGGTTAGGAACTGCATCTAACCCCAAGCTAACCCCAGACTTACTGAAAGCTGGCACCTGCTGTTTAGGTTAGGAACTGCATCTAACCCCAAGCTAACCCCAGACTTACTGAAAGCTGGCACCTGCTGTTTAGGTTAGGAACTGCATCTAACCCCAAGCTAACCCCAGACTTACTGAAAGCTGGCACCTGCTGTTTAGGTTAGGAACTGCATCTAACCCCACATGAAATTAAGAAACCCAAATGAAAGGGCACATTTTCTGCATAATTGCACAGCTTGTAACCCTTGTAACCAATCATGGCTACATCTCTGTAGCAAGCTTTAGGAGCTGAGAAATCGATCCAAGTTTGAATTAGGGCCTGTTTATGTAGCTGCAGACAGTTCTCTTGTCCTTTATGTTCCACGTTTCCTTAATCTTAACCATCACCTAATCCCTAATTACTCTAACCCCAACCTCAATAAACCTAATCTTAACCATCACCTAATCCCTAATTACTCTAACCCCAACCTCAATAAACCTAATCTTAACCATAACCTCATTCCTAATTATTCCAACCCCAACCTCAATAAGCCTAATCTTAACCATAACCTAATCCCTAATTACTCTAACCCCAACCTCAATAAACCTAATCTTAACCATCACCTAATCCCTAATTACTCTAACCCCAACCTCAATAAACCTAATCTTAACCATCACCTAATCCCTAATTACTCTAACCCCAACCTCAATAAACCTAATCTTAACCATAACCTCATTCCTAATTATTCCAACCCCAACCTCAATAAGCCTAATCTTAACCATAACCTAATCCCTAATTACTCTAACCCCAACCTCAATAGACTCATCTCAACGATGACCTTACCCCAATTATTTACCATAACCCAACCCCTAATTACTCTAACCCTAAGCTTAATAAACCTAATTTCAACCCAATTCCCAATTATTCCAACCCCAACCACAATAAACTCCATTTCAACCATAACCCAACTCCCAATTATTCTAACCCTAATCCTAATAAACCTTCCAACTAGAACCTAACCTTCATTTACACTGTCCCCAATCACAATAAATGAAATTTCAATTATAGTTCAGTCCATAATTATATCAACTCTAACCTTAATAAACCTAATTACAACTTCAACCCAATTTCCAAGTACTTTAAATTCAATACACTGAAGCTCTACTACAACCTAATCTTTGATCATCCTAGCCCTGACCCCAAATAAACTGAATTTTAACCGCAATCTAATCACCCATCATCCTAACCCCAATTTAGATTAAAACTAGACTGACTACAACCCACCCTACCTACAATTAATTCAACTTCGACCTCAATAGATATATTTCTAACCCTGACCTACCTTAACCACCTTGACCATAAATTATACAATATAATTGATTGACCTAAAACATAATTTAAAATGGAAACCCCCAAAATAAATCGATATCCTATGTAATATTAATGAAATAAAAAAGGAATAAGGAAAAAAAGGTTATACCACAAGAGGGACACCTGAGGGCGCCACAGTCAACATGAAGTCCTCGAGGATGTTTGGGTATGGATATGGACGTTTGTGTAATATTTTTTGCCACAAGCAAACCAAGAATACACACCGTAGAGAAGTTTAAAGAGCCAAGCGCGCTGAGAACACGACGGTAAACACTTTACAACATGTGTACATAACTAAACATATACTAACACCTAACTACCAGTTTATTAACAATGAATTAATACATCGACTGATAGTGAGTGCATCATGAATTATTGATGAATTAATGATATGTATACATTAACAAATTAATGAGTGACATATGAATAGACTAGGGTTAAATTGGGCCTATTCGGTGCGTACTCTCTCTTAAGCTGGGAAGCCTCGACTTCCCGGCTTGACGGAATCCTAAGGCACCGCTCATTTTTGATCCTCTGCTGCCATCTTTTGGAATAGTCATGCCACATCACTTAGTATGATTTCAGGTTTTTCAACAGCTCGTATTCCAAAAAATACCAAACCTTGGCTACCTGATAAGTCAGAAGAATGTCAACCGAACTGTTCACATCTTGTTCAATCGATTCAGGTACTTTACTGTTCTGTTCCTTTATTTTTTATTGTTATTTTTTAACATTACACACACTGCCAATTGCCTGTGTGTGTGTGTGTGTGTGTGTGTGTGTGTGTGTGTCTGTGTCTGTGTCTGTGTGTGTGTGTGTGTGTGTGTGTGTGTCCACGTACTCGGCCCATGAATCTCATTCTGATACCAGGGGTTACCATTCGTGTTCTTGAACGATTATTGCATTTTTGTGCTTATCATATGTTTTGTTTTGTTTTTTTTGTGTGTGTGTTGTGTGTCATAGGTTCGTGGTCTCGTGGATGTGTGGGTCGTGTGCTGCCCACCTCGGCCACGGACGGATCTTCTGCTCCAAGTCTGACTCGGATCATGTCCTGCTGAAATAAATAAATAAAAGGTAGGCAAATAGTTAGACATACACATGGATTGATGGATGCTTTACTGATCCCCAAGGAAATAAAAGTCCCTGTGGTACAATACAACACACATCATTGACATTACAAACCAGCAAAAAGGACATGTTTGAGTTTCAACCAATGGGATTCCAAACATTTGCATACGGCCAATAGGAGAGCAGACATTTGCATACTGCTACCTCCAGCCAATAGGAGAGCAAAGATTAGCATACGTCTCATTTCAATGCCACTAATTTGAATGCCGCCTCTGGTTTTAACTCTTAACCTATGAGCAAAACCCTAACCACGCCCCCAATCCAAGGCCTAACCCCAAGCTAACCCCAGACTTACTGAAAGCTGGCACCTGCTGTTTAGGTTAGGAACTGCATCTAACCCCAAGCTAACCCCAGACTTACTGAAAGCTGGCACCTGCTGTTTAGGTTAGGAACTGCATCTAACCCCAAGCTAACCCCAGACTTACTGAAAGCTGGCACCTGCTGTTTAGGTTAGGAACTGCATCTAACCCCAAGCTAACCCCAGACTTACTGAAAGCTGGCACCTGCTGTTTAGGTTAGGAACTGCATCTAACCCCAAGCTAACCCCAGACTTACTGAAAGCTGGCACCTGCTGTTTAGGTTAGGAACTGCATCTAACCCCACATGAAATTAAGAAACCCAAATGAAAGGGCACATTTTCTGCATAATTGCACAGCTTGTAACCCTTGTAACCAATCATGGCTACATCTCTGTAGCAAGCTTTAGGAGCTGAGAAATCGATCCAAGTTTGAATTAGGGCCTGTTTATGTAGCTGCAGACAGTTCTCTTGTCCTTTATGTTCCACGTTTCCTTAATCTTAACCATCACCTAATCCCTAATTACTCTAACCCCAACCTCAATAAACCTAATCTTAACCATCACCTAATCCCTAATTACTCTAACCCCAACCTCAATAAACCTAATCTTAACCATAACCTCATTCCTAATTATTCCAACCCCAACCTCAATAAGCCTAATCTTAACCATAACCTAATCCCTAATTACTCTAACCCCAACCTCAATAAACCTAATCTTAACCATCACCTAATCCCTAATTACTCTAACCCCAACCTCAATAAACCTAATCTTAACCATCACCTAATCCCTAATTACTCTAACCCCAACCTCAATAAACCTAATCTTAACCATAACCTCATTCCTAATTATTCCAACCCCAACCTCAATAAGCCTAATCTTAACCATAACCTAATCCCTAATTACTCTAACCCCAACCTCAATAGACTCATCTCAACGATGACCTTACCCCAATTATTTACCATAACCCAACCCCTAATTACTCTAACCCTAAGCTTAATAAACCTAATTTCAACCCAATTCCCAATTATTCCAACCCCAACCACAATAAACTCCATTTCAACCATAACCCAACTCCCAATTATTCTAACCCTAATCCTAATAAACCTTCCAACTAGAACCTAACCTTCATTTACACTGTCCCCAATCACAATAAATGAAATTTCAATTATAGTTCAGTCCATAATTATATCAACTCTAACCTTAATAAACCTAATTACAACTTCAACCCAATTTCCAAGTACTTTAAATTCAATACACTGAAGCTCTACTACAACCTAATCTTTGATCATCCTAGCCCTGACCCCAAATAAACTGAATTTTAACCGCAATCTAATCACCCATCATCCTAACCCCAATTTAGATTAAAACTAGACTGACTACAACCCACCCTACCTACAATTAATTCAACTTCGACCTCAATAGATATATTTCTAACCCTGACCTACCTTAACCACCTTGACCATAAATTATACAATATAATTGATTGACCTAAAACATAATTTAAAATGGAAACCCCCAAAATAAATCGATATCCTATGTAATATTAATGAAATAAAAAAGGAATAAGGAAAAAAAGGTTATACCACAAGAGGGACACCTGAGGGCGCCACAATCAACATGAAGTCCTCGAGGATGTTTGGGTATGGATATGGACGTTTGTGTAATATTTTTTGCCACAAGCAAACCAAGAATACACACCGTAGAGAAGTTTAAAGAGCCAAGCGCGCTGAGAACACGACGGTAAACACTTTACAACATGTGTACATAACTAAACATATACTAACACCTAACTACCAGTTTATTAACAATGAATTAATACATCGACTG
Source organism: Trichomycterus rosablanca (assembly GCF_030014385.1). Taxonomy (NCBI): domain Eukaryota; kingdom Metazoa; phylum Chordata; class Actinopteri; order Siluriformes; family Trichomycteridae; genus Trichomycterus; species Trichomycterus rosablanca. The sequence continues at coordinate 236,072 of NW_026947260.1, forward strand.
ATAGTGAGTGCATCATGAATTATTGATGAATTAATGATATGTATACATTAACAAATTAATGAGTGACATATGAATAGACTAGGGTTAAATTGGGCCTATTCGGTGCGTACTCTCTCTTAAGCTGGGAAGCCTCGACTTCCCGGCTTGACGGAATCCTAAGGCACCGCTCATTTTTGATCCTCTGCTGCCATCTTTTGGAATAGTCATGCCACATCACTTAGTATGATTTCAGGTTTTTCAACAGCTCGTATTCCAAAAAATACCAAACCTTGGCTACCTGATAAGTCAGAAGAATGTCAACCGAACTGTTCACATCTTGTTCAATCGATTCAGGTACTTTACTGTTCTGTTCCTTTATTTTTTATTGTTATTTTTTAACATTACACACACTGCCAATTGCCTGTGTGTGTGTGTGTGTGTGTGTGTGTGTGTGTGTGTGTCTGTGTCTGTGTCTGTGTGTGTGTGTGTGTGTGTGTGTGTCCACGTACTCGGCCCATGAATCTCATTCTGATACCAGGGGTTACCATTCGTGTTCTTGAACGATTATTGCATTTTTGTGCTTATCATATGTTTTGTTTTGTTTTTTTTGTGTGTGTGTTGTGTGTCATAGGTTCGTGGTCTCGTGGATGTGTGGGTCGTGTGCTGCCCACCTCGGCCACGGACGGATCTTCTGCTCCAAGTCTGACTCGGATCATGTCCTGCTGAAATAAATAAATAAAAGGTAGGCAAATAGTTAGACATACACATGGATTGATGGATGCTTTACTGATCCCCAAGGAAATAAAAGTCCCTGTGGTACAATACAACACACATCATTGACATTACAAACCAGCAAAAAGGACATGTTTGAGTTTCAACCAATGGGATTCCAAACATTTGCATACGGCCAATAGGAGAGCAGACATTTGCATACTGCTACCTCCAGCCAATAGGAGAGCAAAGATTAGCATACGTCTCATTTCAATGCCACTAATTTGAATGCCGCCTCTGGTTTTAACTCTTAACCTATGAGCAAAACCCTAACCACGCCCCCAATCCAAGGCCTAACCCCAAGCTAACCCCAGACTTACTGCAAGGTGGCACCTGCTGTTTAGGTTAGGAACTGCATCTAACCCCAAGCTAACCCCAGACTTACTGAAAGCTGGCACCTGCTGTTTAGGTTAGGAACTGCATCTAACCCCACATGAAATTAAGAAACCCAAATGAAAGGGCACATTTTCTGCATAATTGCACAGCTTGTAACCCTTGTAACCAATCATGGCTACATCTCTGTAGCAAGCTTTAGGAGCTGAGAAATCGATCCAAGTTTGAATTAGGGCCTGTTTATGTAGCTGCAGACAGTTCTCTTGTCCTTTATGTTCCACGTTTCCTTAATTTTAACCATAACCTAATCCCTAATTATTCTAACCCCAACCTCAATAAACCTAATCTTAACCATTACCTAATCCCTAATTATTCTAACCCCAACCTCAATAAACCTAATCTTAACCATTACCTAATCCCTAATTACTCTAACCCCAACCTCAATAAACCTAATCTTAACCATTACCTAATCCCTAATTACTCTAACCCCAACCTCAATAAACCTAATCTTAACCATAACCTCATTCCTAATTATTCCAACCCCAACCTCAATAAGCCTAATCTTAACCATAACCTAATCCCTAATTACTCTAACCCCAACCTCAATAAACCTAATCTTAACCATTACCTAATCCCTAATTACTCTAACCCCAACCTCAATAAACCTAATCTTAACCATAACCTAATCTTAACCATCACCTAATCCCTAATTACTCTAACCCCAACCTCAATAAACCTAATCTTAACCATCACCTAATCCCTAATTACTCTAACCCCAACCTCAATAAACCTAATCTTAACCATAACCTCATTTCTAATTATTCCAACCCCAACCTCAATAAGCCTAATCTTAACCATAACCTAATCCCTAATTATTCTAACCCCAACCTCAATAGACTCATCTCAACGATGACCTTACCCCAATTATTTACCATAACCCAACCCCTAATTACTCTAACCCTAAGCTTAATAAACCTAATTTCAACCCAATTCCCAATTATTCCCGTATCTCGGACGCCTTTAGGACCAGGGTCACGGGGCTCCGATATGTCGCTCGTGCCTACGCGCGGTCCGTCGTACTCTGGTCCGGTGGGCCTACGACATCCGGTTCCCTCGCGGGACCTCCGCACGTCGTCTGGGGCCTGACGACTACTCGCGTACGCGTCGGGGCCCGTGTCTCGGCCGCCTTTCGGACCACGGTGACGGGGCTCCGATATGTCGCTCGTGGCCGGGCCCCCTCCGACGTGCTCGGTTTCGGTGCGCCTACGTCCTACGGTTCCGCCGCGGGACCCCGAAACGTGGTTTTTTGGGCCTACTCGCGTACGCGTCGGGGGCCCGTATCTCGGCCGTCTTTCCACGCGGGACCGCGGGGCTCCGATATGTCGCTGGTAGGTTGGACCTGCACGCCCTGTGCGATTTTGGAGGTCCTACGACGTTTCTTCGAATTTTCCCGATTATTTGACTGAGTGTAGACTAGGGTCAGATCGGCCGCATTCTCTTAATCCGGGAACCTTGCACCATATGGTCGCTGCTTCCCGGCTTAAGGATCTGACCTCTGCAGGGCATGTTCGGAACTGCATCGACATTAAGAAAAGGAAATAAGAAACCCGATGAAACGGCACATTTTCCAGTGTTAGTGCACAGCTTGAAGTTTGTTCTTCTGACCAATCGTTGCTACATCTATGCTGTAGCAGCCTCAAGAGCTGAGAAATCCCATTTTGAATGAATTAAAAGTCAATCGGCGTCTATCCCAGTGGGTTCGGACACCAGCTCTGAATATCCTTCATGAACATAATATCATTGTATGTTGTGTTTGTCTGGATTGAGCTTTTTACATGAAATTATTTACACACTTTATGAACAGATTTTGGAAAGCTCTTTCACTTTGCATTGGAAACACTACATTTCAAGCCGACCACTTCTCCCTGCTCACAGCTGGAAACGCACCGCTCGTTTTTAACCCTCTGCTGCCATCTACTGGACGTTTTCGGTTACAACGTCCTCATGTACTTTTAGAAGTCATACAGCACCAGTTTGTAGGACTTTCAAGGTAGAATGAACCACCTCGTACCCCCCCAACGACACCAGCTATCTTTTTTTGTACCCCCACTGCCTAATTACTTTTACTGGGCTCCAATCTTTAAGTCAGAAGAATGTCAACCGATTTTTGTACCTCATTACAAAACAAACCCCAAGCTAACCCCAGACTTACTGCAAGGTGGCACCTGCTGTTTAGGTTAGGAACTGCATCTAACCCCAAGCTAACCCCAGACTTACTGAAAGCTGGCACCTGCTGTTTAGGTTAGGAACTGCATCTAACCCCAAGCTAACCCCAGACTTACTGAAAGCTGGCACCTGCTGTTTAGGTTAGGAACTGCATCTAACCCCAAGCTAACCCCAGACTTACTGAAAGCTGGCACCTGCTGTTTAGGTTAGGAACTGCATCTAACCCCACATGAAATTAAGAAACCCAAATGAAAGGGCACATTTTCTGCATAATTGCACAGCTTGTAACCCTTGTAACCAATCATGGCTACATCTCTGTAGCAAGCTTTAGGAGCTGAGAAATCGATCCAAGTTTGAATTAGGGCCTGTTTATGTAGCTGCAGACAGTTCTCTTGTCCTTTATGTTCCACGTTTCCTTAATCTTAACCATCACCTAATCCCTAATTACTCTAACCCCAACCTCAATAAACCTAATCTTAACCATCACCTAATCCCTAATTACTCTAACCCCAACCTCAATAAACCTAATCTTAACCATAACCTCATTCCTAATTATTCCAACCCCAACCTCAATAAGCCTAATCTTAACCATAACCTAATCCCTAATTACTCTAACCCCAACCTCAATAAACCTAATCTTAACCATCACCTAATCCCTAATTACTCTAACCCCAACCTCAATAAACCTAATCTTAACCATCACCTAATCCCTAATTACTCTAACCCCAACCTCAATAAACCTAATCTTAACCATAACCTCATTCCTAATTATTCCAACCCCAACCTCAATAAGCCTAATCTTAACCATAACCTAATCCCTAATTACTCTAACCCCAACCTCAATAGACTCATCTCAACGATGACCTTACCCCAATTATTTACCATAACCCAACCCCTAATTACTCTAACCCTAAGCTTAATAAACCTAATTTCAACCCAATTCCCAATTATTCCAACCCCAACCACAATAAACTCCATTTCAACCATAACCCAACTCCCAATTATTCTAACCCTAATCCTAATAAACCTTCCAACTAGAACCTAACCTTCATTTACACTGTCCCCAATCACAATAAATGAAATTTCAATTATAGTTCAGTCCATAATTATATCAACTCTAACCTTAATAAACCTAATTACAACTTCAACCCAATTTCCAAGTACTTTAAATTCAATACACTGAAGCTCTACTACAACCTAATCTTTGATCATCCTAGCCCTGACCCCAAATAAACTGAATTTTAACCGCAATCTAATCACCCATCATCCTAACCCCAATTTAGATTAAAACTAGACTGACTACAACCCACCCTACCTACAATTAATTCAACTTCGACCTCAATAGATATATTTCTAACCCTGACCTACCTTAACCACCTTGACCATAAATTATACAATATAATTGATTGACCTAAAACATAATTTAAAATGGAAACCCCCAAAATAAATCGATATCCTATGTAATATTAATGAAATAAAAAAGGAATAAGGAAAAAAAGGTTATACCACAAGAGGGACACCTGAGGGCGCCACAGTCAACATGAAGTCCTCGAGGATGTTTGGGTATGGATATGGACGTTTGTGTAATATTTTTTGCCACAAGCAAACCAAGAATACACACCGTAGAGAAGTTTAAAGAGCCAAGCGCGCTGAGAACACGACGGTAAACACTTTACAACATGTGTACATAACTAAACATATACTAACACCTAACTACCAGTTTATTAACAATGAATTAATACATCGACTGATAGTGAGTGCATCATGAATTATTGATGAATTAATGATATGTATACATTAACAAATTAATGAGTGACATATGAATAGACTAGGGTTAAATTGGGCCTATTCGGTGCGTACTCTCTCTTAAGCTGGGAAGCCTCGACTTCCCGGCTTGACGGAATCCTAAGGCACCGCTCATTTTTGATCCTCTGCTGCCATCTTTTGGAATAGTCATGCCACATCACTTAGTATGATTTCAGGTTTTTCAACAGCTCGTATTCCAAAAAATACCAAACCTTGGCTACCTGATAAGTCAGAAGAATGTCAACCGAACTGTTCACATCTTGTTCAATCGATTCAGGTACTTTACTGTTCTGTTCCTTTATTTTTTATTGTTATTTTTTAACATTACACACACTGCCAATTGCCTGTGTGTGTGTGTGTGTGTGTGTGTGTGTGTGTGTGTGTCTGTGTCTGTGTCTGTGTGTGTGTGTGTGTGTGTGTGTGTCCACGTACTCGGCCCATGAATCTCATTCTGATACCAGGGGTTACCATTCGTGTTCTTGAACGATTATTGCATTTTTGTGCTTATCATATGTTTTGTTTTTTTTTTTTTGTGTGTGTGTTGTGTGTCATAGGTTCGTGGTCTCGTGGATGTGTGGGTCGTGTGCTGCCCACCTCGGCCACGGACGGATCTTCTGCTCCAAGTCTGACTCGGATCATGTCCTGCTGAAATAAATAAATAAAAGGTAGGCAAATAGTTAGACATACACATGGATTGATGGATGCTTTACTGATCCCCAAGGAAATAAAAGTCCCTGTGGTACAATACAACACACATCATTGACATTACAAACCAGCAAAAAGGACATGTTTGAGTTTCAACCAATGGGATTCCAAACATTTGCATACGGCCAATAGGAGAGCAGACATTTGCATACTGCTACCTCCAGCCAATAGGAGAGCAAAGATTAGCATACGTCTCATTTCAATGCCACTAATTTGAATGCCGCCTCTGGTTTTAACTCTAACCCTAACCCTAACCCTAACCCTAACCCTAACCCTAACCCTAACCCTAACCCTAACCCTAACCCTAAGCTTAATAAACCTAATTTCAACCCAATTCCCAATTATTCCAACCCCAACCACAATAAACTCCATTTCAACCATAACCCAACTCCCAATTATTCTAACCCTAATCCTAATAAACCTTCCAACTAGAACCTAACCTTCATTTACACTGTCCCCAATCACAATAAATGAAATTTCAATTATAGTTCAGTCCATAATTATATCAACTCTAACCTTAATAAACCTAATTACAACTTCAACCCAATTTCCAAGTACTTTAAATTCAATACACTGAAGCTCTACTACAACCTAATCTTTGATCATCCTAGCCCTGACCCCAAATAAACTGAATTTTAACCGCAATCTAATCACCCATCATCCTAACCCCAATTTAGATTAAAACTAGACTGACTACAACCCACCCTACCTACAATTAATTCAACTTCGACCTCAATAGATATATTTCTAACCCTGACCTACCTTAACCACCTTGACCATAAATTATACAATATAATTGATTGACCTAAAACATAATTTAAAATGGAAACCCCCAAAATAAATCGATATCCTATGTAATATTAATGAAATAAAAAAGGAATAAGGAAAAAAAGGTTATACCACAAGAGGGACACCTGAGGGCGCCACAGTCAACATGAAGTCCTCGAGGATGTTTGGGTATGGATATGGACGTTTGTGTAATATTTTTTGCCACAAGCAAACCAAGAATACACACCGTAGAGAAGTTTAAAGAGCCAAGCGCGCTGAGAACACGACGGTAAACACTTTACAACATGTGTACATAACTAAACATATACTAACACCTAACTACCAGTTTATTAACAATGAATTAATACATCGACTGATAGTGAGTGCATCATGAATTATTGATGAATTAATGATATGTATACATTAACAAATTAATGAGTGACATATGAATAGACTAGGGTTAAATTGGGCCTATTCGGTGCGTACTCTCTCTTAAGCTGGGAAGCCTCGACTTCCCGGCTTGACGGAATCCTAAGGCACCGCTCATTTTTGATCCTCTGCTGCCATCTTTTGGAATAGTCATGCCACATCACTTAGTATGATTTCAGGTTTTTCAACAGCTCGTATTCCAAAAAATACCAAACCTTGGCTACCTGATAAGTCAGAAGAATGTCAACCGAACTGTTCACATCTTGTTCAATCGATTCAGGTACTTTACTGTTCTGTTCCTTTATTTTTTATTGTTATTTTTTAACATTACACACACTGCCAATTGCCTGTGTGTGTGTGTGTGTGTGTGTGTGTGTGTGTGTGTGTCTGTGTCTGTGTCTGTGTGTGTGTGTGTGTGTGTGTGTGTGTCCACGTACTCGGCCCATGAATCTCATTCTGATACCAGGGGTTACCATTCGTGTTCTTGAACGATTATTGCATTTTTGTGCTTATCATATGTTTTGTTTTGTTTTTTTTGTGTGTGTGTTGTGTGTCATAGGTTCGTGGTCTCGTGGATGTGTGGGTCGTGTGCTGCCCACCTCGGCCACGGACGGATCTTCTGCTCCAAGTCTGACTCGGATCATGTCCTGCTGAAATAAATAAATAAAAGGTAGGCAAATAGTTAGACATACACATGGATTGATGGATGCTTTACTGATCCCCAAGGAAATAAAAGTCCCTGTGGTACAATACAACACACATCATTGACATTACAAACCAGCAAAAAGGACATGTTTGAGTTTCAACCAATGGGATTCCAAACATTTGCATACGGCCAATAGGAGAGCAGACATTTGCATACTGCTACCTCCAGCCAATAGGAGAGCAAAGATTAGCATACGTCTCATTTCAATGCCACTAATTTGAATGCCGCCTCTGGTTTTAACTCTAACCCTAACCCTAACCCTAACCCTAACCCTAACCCTAACCCTAACCCTAACCCTAACCCTAACCCTAACCCTAACCCCAAATAAACTGAATTTTAACCGCAATCTAATCACCCATCATCCTAACCCCAATTTAGATTAAAACTAGACTGACTACAACCCACCCTACCTACAATTAATTCAACTTCGACCTCAATAGATATATTTCTAACCCTGACCTACCTTAACCACCTTGACCATAAATTATACAATATAATTGATTGACCTAAAACATAATTTAAAATGGAAACCCCCAAAATAAATCGATATCCTATGTAATATTAATGAAATAAAAAAGGAATAAGGAAAAAAAGGTTATACCACAAGAGGGACACCTGAGGGCGCCACAGTCAACATGAAGTCCTCGAGGATGTTTGGGTATGGATATGGACGTTTGTGTAATATTTTTTGCCACAAGCAAACCAAGAATACACACCGTAGAGAAGTTTAAAGAGCCAAGCGCGCTGAGAACACGACGGTAAACACTTTACAACATGTGTACATAACTAAACATATACTAACACCTAACTACCAGTTTATTAACAATGAATTAATACATCGACTGATAGTGAGTGCATCATGAATTATTGATGAATTAATGATATGTATACATTAACAAATTAATGAGTGACATATGAATAGACTAGGGTTAAATTGGGCCTATTCGGTGCGTACTCTCTCTTAAGCTGGGAAGCCTCGACTTCCCGGCTTGACGGAATCCTAAGGCACCGCTCATTTTTGATCCTCTGCTGCCATCTTTTGGAATAGTCATGCCACATCACTTAGTATGATTTCAGGTTTTTCAACAGCTCGTATTCCAAAAAATACCAAACCTTGGCTACCTGATAAGTCAGAAGAATGTCAACCGAACTGTTCACATCTTGTTCAATCGATTCAGGTACTTTACTGTTCTGTTCCTTTATTTTTTATTGTTATTTTTTAACATTACACACACTGCCAATTGCCTGTGTGTGTGTGTGTGTGTGTGTGTGTGTGTGTGTGTGTCTGTGTCTGTGTCTGTGTGTGTGTGTGTGTGTGTGTGTGTCCACGTACTCGGCCCATGAATCTCATTCTGATACCAGGGGTTACCATTCGTGTTCTTGAACGATTATTGCATTTTTGTGCTTATCATATGTTTTGTTTTGTTTTTTTTGTGTGTGTGTTGTGTGTCATAGGTTCGTGGTCTCGTGGATGTGTGGGTCGTGTGCTGCCCACCTCGGCCACGGACGGATCTTCTGCTCCAAGTCTGACTCGGATCATGTCCTGCTGAAATAAATAAATAAAAGGTAGGCAAATAGTTAGACATACACATGGATTGATGGATGCTTTACTGATCCCCAAGGAAATAAAAGTCCCTGTGGTACAATACAACACACATCATTGACATTACAAACCAGCAAAAAGGACATGTTTGAGTTTCAACCAATGGGATTCCAAACATTTGCATACGGCCAATAGGAGAGCAGACATTTGCATACTGCTACCTCCAGCCAATAGGAGAGCAAAGATTAGCATACGTCTCATTTCAATGCCACTAATTTGAATGCCGCCTCTGGTTTTAACTCTTAACCTAACCCTAACCCTAACCCTAACCCTAACCCTAACCCTAACCCTAACCCTAACCCTAACCCTAAAACATAATTTAAAATGGAAACCCCCAAAATCAATCGATATCCTATGTAATATTAATGAAATAAAAAAGGAATAAGGAAAAAAAGGTTATACCACAAGAGGGACACCTGAGGGCGCCACAGTCAACATGAAGTCCTCGAGGATGTTTGGGTATGGATATGGACGTTTTGTGTAATATTTTTTGCCACAAGCAAACCAAGAATACACACCGTAGAGAAGTTTAAAGAGCCAAGCGCGCTGAGAACACGACGGTAAACACTTTACAACATGTGTACATAACTAAACATATACTAACACCTAACTACCAGTTTATTAACAATGAATTAATACATCGACTGATAGTGAGTGCATCATGAATTATTGATGAATTAATGATATGTATACATTAACAAATTAATGAGTGACATATGAATAGACTAGGGTTAAATTGGGCCTATTCGGTGCGTACTCTCTCTTAAGCTGGGAAGCCTCGACTTCCCGGCTTGACGGAATCCTAAGGCACCGCTCATTTTTGATCCTCTGCTGCCATCTTTTGGAATAGTCATGCCACATCACTTAGTATGATTTCAGGTTTTTCAACAGCTCATATTCCAAAAAATACCAAACCTTGGCTACCTGATAAGTCAGAAGAATGTCAACCGAACTGTTCACATCTTGTTCAATCGATTCAGGTACTTTACTGTTCTGTTCCTTTATTTTTTATTGTTATTTTTTAACATTACACACACTGCCAATTGCCTGTGTGTGTGTGTGTGTGTGTGTGTGTGTGTCTGTGTCTGTGTCTGTGTGTGTGTGTGTGTGTGTGTGTGTCCACGTACTCGGCCCATGAATCTCATTCTGATACCAGGGGTTACCATTCGTGTTCTTGAACGATTATTGCATTTTTGTGCTTATCATATGTTTTGTTTTGTTTTTTTTGTGTGTGTGTTGTGTGTCATAGGTTCGTGGTCTCGTGGATGTGTGGGTCGTGTGCTGCCCACCTCGGCCACGGACGGATCTTCTGCTCCAAGTCTGACTCGGATCATGTCCTGCTGAAATAAATAAATAAAAGGTAGGCAAATAGTTAGACATACACATGGATTGATGGATGCTTTACTGATCCCCAAGGAAATAAAAGTCCCTGTGGTACAATACAACACACATCATTGACATTACAAACCAGCAAAAAGGACATGTTTGAGTTTCAACCAATGGGATTCCAAACATTTGCATACGGCCAATAGGAGAGCAGACATTTGCATACTGCTACCTCCAGCCAATAGGAGAGCAAAGATTAGCATACGTCTCATTTCAATGCCACTAATTTGAATGCCGCCTCTGGTTTTAACTCTTAACCTATGAGCAAAACCCTAACCACGCCCCCAATCCAAGGCCTAACCCCAAGCTAACCCCAGACTTACTGAAAGCTGGCACCTGCTGTTTAGGTTAGGAACTGCATCTAACCCCAAGCTAACCCCAGACTTACTGAAAGCTGGCACCTGCTGTTTAGGTTAGGAACTGCATCTAACCCCAAGCTAACCCCAGACTTACTGAAAGCTGGCACCTGCTGTTTAGGTTAGGAACTGCATCTAACCCCAAGCTAACCCCAGACTTACTGAAAGCTGGCACCTGCTGTTTAGGTTAGGAACTGCATCTAACCCCAAGCTAACCCCAGACTTACTGAAAGCTGGCACCTGCTGTTTAGGTTAGGAACTGCATCTAACCCCACATGAAATTAAGAAACCCAAATGAAAGGGCACATTTTCTGCATAATTGCACAGCTTGTAACCCTTGTAACCAATCATGGCTACATCTCTGTAGCAAGCTTTAGGAGCTGAGAAATCGATCCAAGTTTGAATTAGGGCCTGTTTATGTAGCTGCAGACAGTTCTCTTGTCCTTTATGTTCCACGTTTCCTTAATCTTAACCATCACCTAATCCCTAATTACTCTAACCCCAACCTCAATAAACCTAATCTTAACCATCACCTAATCCCTAATTACTCTAACCCCAACCTCAATAAACCTAATCTTAACCATAACCTCATTCCTAATTATTCCAACCCCAACCTCAATAAGCCTAATCTTAACCATAACCTAATCCCTAATTACTCTAACCCCAACCTCAATAAACCTAATCTTAACCATCACCTAATCCCTAATTACTCTAACCCCAACCTCAATAAACCTAATCTTAACCATCACCTAATCCCTAATTACTCTAACCCCAACCTCAATAAACCTAATCTTAACCATAACCTCATTCCTAATTATTCCAACCCCAACCTCAATAAGCCTAATCTTAACCATAACCTAATCCCTAATTACTCTAACCCCAACCTCAATAGACTCATCTCAACGATGACCTTACCCCAATTATTTACCATAACCCAACCCCTAATTACTCTAACCCTAAGCTTAATAAACCTAATTTCAACCCAATTCCCAATTATTCCAACCCCAACCACAATAAACTCCATTTCAACCATAACCCAACTCCCAATTATTCTAACCCTAATCCTAATAAACCTTCCAACTAGAACCTAACCTTCATTTACACTGTCCCCAATCACAATAAATGAAATTTCAATTATAGTTCAGTCCATAATTATATCAACTCTAACCTTAATAAACCTAATTACAACTTCAACCCAATTTCCAAGTACTTTAAATTCAATACACTGAAGCTCTACTACAACCTAATCTTTGATCATCCTAGCCCTGACCCCAAATAAACTGAATTTTAACCGCAATCTAATCACCCATCATCCTAACCCCAATTTAGATTAAAACTAGACTGACTACAACCCACCCTACCTACAATTAATTCAACTTCGACCTCAATAGATATATTTCTAACCCTGACCTACCTTAACCACCTTGACCATAAATTATACAATATAATTGATTGACCTAAAACATAATTTAAAATGGAAACCCCCAAAATAAATCGATATCCTATGTAATATTAATGAAATAAAAAAGGAATAAGGAAAAAAAGGTTATACCACAAGAGGGACACCTGAGGGCGCCACAGTCAACATGAAGTCCTCGAGGATGTTTGGGTATGGATATGGACGTTTGTGTAATATTTTTTGCCACAAGCAAACCAAGAATACACACCGTAGAGAAGTTTAAAGAGCCAAGCGCGCTGAGAACACGACGGTAAACACTTTACAACATGTGTACATAACTAAACATATACTAACACCTAACTACCAGTTTATTAACAATGAATTAATACATCGACTGATAGTGAGTGCATCATGAATTATTGATGAATTAATGATATGTATACATTAACAAATTAATGAGTGACATATGAATAGACTAGGGTTAAATTGGGCCTATTCGGTGCGTACTCTCTCTTAAGCTGGGAAGCCTCGACTTCCCGGCTTGACGGAATCCTAAGGCACCGCTCATTTTTGATCCTCTGCTGCCATCTTTTGGAATAGTCATGCCACATCACTTAGTATGATTTCAGGTTTTTCAACAGCTCGTATTCCAAAAAATACCAAACCTTGGCTACCTGATAAGTCAGAAGAATGTCAACCGAACTGTTCACATCTTGTTCAATCGATTCAGGTACTTTACTGTTCTGTTCCTTTATTTTTTATTGTTATTTTTTAACATTACACACACTGCCAATTGCCTGTGTGTGTGTGTGTGTGTGTGTGTGTGTGTGTGTGTGTGTGTCTGTGTCTGTGTCTGTGTGTGTGTGTGTGTGTGTGTGTGTCCACGTACTCGGCCCATGAATCTCATTCTGATACCAGGGGTTACCATTCGTGTTCTTGAACGATTATTGCATTTTTGTGCTTATCATATGTTTTGTTTTGTTTTTTTTGTGTGTGTGTTGTGTGTCATAGGTTCGTGGTCTCGTGGATGTGTGGGTCGTGTGCTGCCCACCTCGGCCACGGACGGATCTTCTGCTCCAAGTCTGACTCGGATCATGTCCTGCTGAAATAAATAAATAAAAGGTAGGCAAATAGTTAGACATACACATGGATTGATGGATGCTTTACTGATCCCCAAGGAAATAAAAATCCCTGTGGTACAATACAACACACATCATTGACATTACAAACCAGCAAAAAGGACATGTTTGAGTTTCAACCAATGGGATTCCAAACATTTGCATACGGCCAATAGGAGAGCAGACATTTGCATACTGCTACCTCCAGCCAATAGGAGAGCAAAGATTAGCATACGTCTCATTTCAATGCCACTAATTTGAATGCCGCCTCTGGTTTTAACTCTTAACCTAACCCTAACCCTAACCCTAACCCTAACCCTAACCCTAACCCTAACCCTAACCCTAACCCTAGCTGCAGACAGTTCTCTTGTCCTTTATGTTCCACGTTTCCTTAATCTTAACCATCACCTAATCCCTAATTACTCTAACCCCAACCTCAATAAACCTAATCTTAACCATCACCTAATCCCTAATTACTCTAACCCCAACCTCAATAAACCTAATCTTAACCATAACCTCATTCCTAATTATTCCAACCCCAACCTCAATAAGCCTAATCTTAACCATAACCTAATCCCTAATTACTCTAACCCCAACCTCAATAAACCTAATCTTAACCATCACCTAATCCCTAATTACTCTAACCCCAACCTCAATAAACCTAATCTTAACCATCACCTAATCCCTAATTACTCTAACCCCAACCTCAATAAACCTAATCTTAACCATAACCTCATTCCTAATTATTCCAACCCCAACCTCAATAAGCCTAATCTTAACCATAACCTAATCCCTAATTACTCTAACCCCAACCTCAATAGACTCATCTCAACGATGACCTTACCCCAATTATTTACCATAACCCAACCCCTAATTACTCTAACCCTAAGCTTAATAAACCTAATTTCAACCCAATTCCCAATTATTCCAACCCCAACCACAATAAACTCCATTTCAACCATAACCCAACTCCCAATTATTCTAACCCTAATCCTAATAAACCTTCCAACTAGAACCTAACCTTCATTTACACTGTCCCCAATCACAATAAATGAAATTTCAATTATAGTTCAGTCCATAATTATATCAACTCTAACCTTAATAAACCTAATTACAACTTCAACCCAATTTCCAAGTACTTTAAATTCAATACACTGAAGCTCTACTACAACCTAATCTTTGATCATCCTAGCCCTGACCCCAAATAAACTGAATTTTAACCGCAATCTAATCACCCATCATCCTAACCCCAATTTAGATTAAAACTAGACTGACTACAACCCACCCTACCTACAATTAATTCAACTTCGACCTCAATAGATATATTTCTAACCCTGACCTACCTTAACCACCTTGACCATAAATTATACAATATAATTGATTGACCTAAAACATAATTTAAAATGGAAACCCCCAAAATAAATCGATATCCTATGTAATATTAATGAAATAAAAAAGGAATAAGGAAAAAAAGGTTATACCACAAGAGGGACACCTGAGGGCGCCACAGTCAACATGAAGTCCTCGAGGATGTTTGGGTATGGATATGGACGTTTGTGTAATATTTTTTGCCACAAGCAAACCAAGAATACACACCGTAGAGAAGTTTAAAGAGCCAAGCGCGCTGAGAACACGACGGTAAACACTTTACAACATGTGTACATAACTAAACATATACTAACACCTAACTACCAGTTTATTAACAATGAATTAATACATCGACTGATAGTGAGTGCATCATGAATTATTGATGAATTAATGATATGTATACATTAACAAATTAATGAGTGACATATGAATAGACTAGGGTTAAATTGGGCCTATTCGGTGCGTACTCTCTCTTAAGCTGGGAAGCCTCGACTTCCCGGCTTGACGGAATCCTAAGGCACCGCTCATTTTTGATCCTCTGCTGCCATCTTTTGGAATAGTCATGCCACATCACTTAGTATGATTTCAGGTTTTTCAACAGCTCGTATTCCAAAAAATACCAAACCTTGGCTACCTGATAAGTCAGAAGAATGTCAACCGAACTGTTCACATCTTGTTCAATCGATTCAGGTACTTTACTGTTCTGTTCCTTTATTTTTTATTGTTATTTTTTAACATTACACACACTGCCAATTGCCTGTGTGTGTGTGTGTGTGTGTGTGTGTGTGTGTGTGTGTCTGTGTCTGTGTCTGTGTGTGTGTGTGTGTGTGTGTGTGTCCACGTACTCGGCCCATGAATCTCATTCTGATACCAGGGGTTACCATTCGTGTTCTTGAACGATTATTGCATTTTTGTGCTTATCATATGTTTTGTTTTGTTTTTTTTGTGTGTGTGTTGTGTGTCATAGGTTCGTGGTCTCGTGGATGTGTGGGTCGTGTGCTGCCCACCTCGGCCACGGACGGATCTTCTGCTCCAAGTCTGACTCGGATCATGTCCTGCTGAAATAAATAAATAAAAGGTAGGCAAATAGTTAGACATACACATGGATTGATGGATGCTTTACTGATCCCCAAGGAAATAAAAGTCCCTGTGGTACAATACAACACACATCATTGACATTACAAACCAGCAAAAAGGACATGTTTGAGTTTCAACCAATGGGATTCCAAACATTTGCATACGGCCAATAGGAGAGCAGACATTTGCATACTGCTACCTCCAGCCAATAGGAGAGCAAAGATTAGCATACGTCTCATTTCAATGCCACTAATTTGAATGCCGCCTCTGGTTTTAACTCTTAACCTATGAGCAAAACCCTAACCACGCCCCCAATCCAAGGCCTAACCCCAAGCTAACCCCAGACTTACTGCAAGGTGGCACCTGCTGTTTAGGTTAGGAACTGCATCTAACCCCAAGCTAACCCCAGACTTACTGAAAGCTGGCACCTGCTGTTTAGGTTAGGAACTGCATCTAACCCCAAGCTAACCCCAGACTTACTGAAAGCTGGCACCTGCTGTTTAGGTTAGGAACTGCATCTAACCCCAAGCTAACCCCAGACTTACTCCAAAAACTGGCACCTGCTGTTTAGGTTAGGAACTGCATCTAACCCCAAGCTAACCCCAGACTTACTGCAAGCTGGCACCTGCTGTTTAGGTTAGGAACTGCATCTAACCCCACATGAAATTAAGAAACCCAAATGAAAGGGCACATTTTCTGCATAATTGCACAGCTTGTAACCCTTGTAACCAATCATGGCTACATCTCTGTAGCAAGCTTTAGGAGCTGAGAAATCGATCCAAGTTTGAATTAGGGCCTGTTTATGTAGCTGCAGACAGTTCTCTTGTCCTTTATGTTCCACGTTTCCTTAATTTTAACCATAACCTAATCCCTAATTATTCTAACCCCAACCTCAATAAACCTAATCTTAACCATTACCTAATCCCTAATTACTCTAACCCCAACCTCAATAAACCTAATCTTAACCATTACCTAATCCCTAATTATTCTAACCCCAACCTCAATAAACCTAATCTTAACCATTACCTAATCCCTAATTACTCTAACCCCAACCTCAATAAACCTAATCTTAACCATTACCTAATCCCTAATTACTCTAACCCCAACCTCAATAAACCTAATCTTAACCATAACCTCATTCCTAATTATTCCAACCCCAACCTCAATAAGCCTAATCTTAACCATAACCTAATCCCTAATTACTCTAACCCCAACCTCAATAAACCTAATCTTAACCATTACCTAATCCCTAATTACTCTAACCCCAACCTCAATAAACCTAATCTTAACCATAACCTAATCTTAACCATCACCTAATCCCTAATTACTCTAACCCCAACCTCAATAAACCTAATCTTAACCATAACCTAATCCCTAATTATTCTAACCCCAACCTCAATAGACTCATCTCAACGATGACCTTACCCCAATTATTTACCATAACCCAACCCCTAATTACTCTAACCCTAAGCTTAATAAACCTAATTTCAACCCAATTCCCAATTATTCCCGTATCTCGGACGCCTTTAGGACCAGGGTCACGGGGCTCCGATATGTCGCTCGTGCCTACGCGCGGTCCGTCGTACTCTGGTCCGGTGGGCCTACGACATCCGGTTCCCTCGCGGGACCTCCGCACGTCGTCTGGGGCCTGACGACTACTCGCGTACGCGTCGGGGCCCGTGTCTCGGCCGCCTTTCGGACCACGGTGACGGGGCTCCGATATGTCGCTCGTGGCCGGGCCCCCTCCGACGTGCTCGGTTTCGGTGCGCCTACGTCCTACGGTTCCGCCGCGGGACCCCGAAACGTGGTTTTTTGGGCCTACTCGCGTACGCGTCGGGGGCCCGTATCTCGGCCGTCTTTCCACGCGGGACCGCGGGGCTCCGATATGTCGCTGGTAGGTTGGACCTGCACGCCCTGTGCGATTTTGGAGGTCCTACGACGTTTCTTCGAATTTTCCCGATTATTTGACTGAGTGTAGACTAGGGTCAGATCGGCCGCATTCTCTTAATCCGGGAACCTTGCACCATATGGTCGCTGCTTCCCGGCTTAAGGATCTGACCTCTGCAGGGCATGTTCGGAACTGCATCGACATTAAGAAAAGGAAATAAGAAACCCGATGAAACGGCACATTTTCCAGTGTTAGTGCACAGCTTGAAGTTTGTTCTTCTGACCAATCGTTGCTACATCTATGCTGTAGCAGCCTCAAGAGCTGAGAAATCCCATTTTGAATGAATTAAAAGTCAATCGGCGTCTATCCCAGTGGGTTCGGACACCAGCTCTGAATATCCTTCATGAACATAATATCATTGTATGTTGTGTTTGTCTGGATTGAGCTTTTTACATGAAATTATTTACACACTTTATGAACAGATTTTGGAAAGCTCTTTCACTTTGCATTGGAAACACTACATTTCAAGCCGACCACTTCTCCCTGCTCACAGCTGGAAACGCACCGCTCGTTTTTAACCCTCTGCTGCCATCTACTGATCATTAAGATCAGTAGATGGCACTTCTCTAAGATCATTAACAGGAACATCAACAACACCCGCACTCTATTCAACGTGGTCGACAAGCTTGCAAATCCTCCAAAACAGATCACGCCAGAACTTCTGTCCACAGAGAAATGTAATGAGTTTGCTCATTTCTTCTGTGAAAAAATCAAAACTATTAGACTGACCATTAACTCCACTCAGTCAAACAATAAAACCATGCTGCCCCTACAGACACCTAAAAATAACATGACTATTATGTCACAATTTAATACAATAGACCAAAAAACTCTGGAGAAAACAGTTCAGCATCTTAAATCATCGACATGTTGTCTCGACATGCTGCCATCTGAATTTTTTAAAACTATTTTTAACTCTGTAAAAACTGATTTGCAACAAATAGTTAATGGCTCACTATCATCAGGCGTTTTCCCAAAGTCACTGAAAACAGCTGCCATTAAACCACTCCTAAAAAAGAGAACTCTGGATGCGTCTGTGTTAAACAACTACAGGCCGATCTCAAATCTTCCTTTCACAGCTAAGATCATTGAGAAAGTTGTCTACAATCAAGTCAGCAGTTTTTTGAATTCCAGTGGTTCTTTTGACAAATTTCAGTCAGGCTTTCGAGCTCACTACAGCACTGAAACGGCTCTCATAAAAGTGGTAAATGATCTACGGCTGAATAGTGACTCAGGTAAAATATCAGTTCTGGTTTTACTGGATCTTAGTGCAGCCTTCGACACTGTAGATCACAGAATACTGCTGGACAGGTTGGAAAACTGGGTTGGACTTTCCGGAACAGTCCTTAATTGGTTCAGGTCTTACTTAAAAGACTGCAGTTACTTTGTCACTATTGGCAGCTATGAATCTGACAGAGTGGCTATGACATGTGGAATCCCCCAGGGATCAGTTCTCGGACCTCTCCTGTTCAATCTTT